>NC_059375.1:40255000-40555000 GCF_019703515.2 Myxocyprinus asiaticus
TCTGGTCAGCAAGGAAATAGATCAAGAGGATATTAGCCCAACCATTAGTCCAGAGAGAATATAAAATATTCCTCTACACTGTTTAAAACAATCTATTATACATTGATTATGTAATATGTGATTCATTGCAATCCATTATAATCAGTTAAAGGAATATTCCGGGTTCAATACAAGTTAAGATCAATCGACAGCATTTGTAGCATAATGTTGAATACCACAAAACGGTGTTGTAATCAGATTACAGTTACAGAATTTCAATGAAAGTAATTATTTTTAAGTACATTACTTGGGTTACAAATATATAAAAAAATAAAATAAAAATATTTAAATTAAATACAATTAATGTATTAATATAATTACAAATATTAATTCTTATGTTCATATGTGCATCTGTTTGCATTTCTGTTACAGCTGAAATGTGTGTGACAATGAGCAAGGAGAAAATAGACATTATTTTGAATTTGTTGAATGGAAAAACCAAAAAAAAAAAAAAAAAAAAAAATATATATATATATATATATATATATATATATATATATATATATATATATATATATATATATATATATATATATTAGAAAGAAACTTAAAAGTAAGGTAATTAGTAATGTGATTACTTTACAATGAAGTAATAATTAAAGTAATCTGATTATTATTTTAGAGGAGTAGGTAGTAATTTAGAGTGGATTAATTTGGTAATAATTTACCCAACACTGCAACAAAAATTCATTTCAACTCGTCCCTCCATTTCTTTCAAAAGCAAAAATCTGGTTTACAGTGAGGCCCTTACAATGAAAGTGAATTTAAAATACTTAATTTAAAAATGTATAGCAACAATTCATACACAACATACTACATGTTAACATGATTTTAGTTAAATGTTTAGTTAGATTTATGGTGAAAAAATCACTTACAAACCTTTTCTCTGTAAAGTTACAGTATATTACATTTGTACAACTTTGTTGCCATTACAATGTAACGTTGTAAACCCTAAAAAAAAAAAAAAAAAAAAAAAAAAAAACGTAAATACTACAATTTAAACAACTTTACAGCTCAAATAATATACAACTTTTAGGTTTAGGGTAGGGAGGTTGGTTTTGTTGATTTTAAACAAAATAAACCTTAAAAACCTCATCTGTTTGGGAGAACATTTAACACACTTTTAAATGTCGTCGCAAGCATGTCGTCCCTTTGAAATAACCAACGACAACTCTAGTTCCAATTTTAGATCTAATTCTAGGTTGCTGAGAATGATTCTTTCATTATGTTAACATTGCAGTCTTTATAATTGGGCTCTTTTGTCATTACTTTAAATCACACTCAAAAGGTCATGAAACCAAGGGAATGTTCCTAATCTTGCAGCATTCGAAATCCTCATTTAAAGTCTCTTTCCAGTTCTGGCTAACGGACAGCTGCAGAAGGCTAGGAACTGAGGAAGAACCAACTCGGATTTGAAGAAATCTTCAATAAAACAGCTAAACTAACAGGCAGCACATTGAATGTGTGATAAGACAGGACAGAGTGGGCCTGCGTTCCAAACGCCACTCCCTTAACGCGCTGCTGGCACGGGCATTTCGCCATGGCATGCCAGACTCTGTTAGCACTTAAAGAAATAAATAAACAAATCAAGTCGCCATCCTCAATAATCCCCTCAGTTCAAGCATGTTCATGTTAAATATGGAAAGAAAACAGCCCCGAAATCATTGTTTCAAACCCTCCCCTTTTTCGCCGCTTCCAGTGTCAGCAGTTGTTGTTTTCCAACCGGACATCTTATGGCACACGCAGATATGCTAGGACATGGACAGCTTGTCCTGCTAAAGCCTGTTTTGTCTTGTTCCACTCTTCCTACAGTTTTATGGTGTGTCGGAGCCAGCTGGCTTACGCAGAAAGAAGAGGAGAAATAAGCTCCTTATTGCAGAGTCGTGGTATTTGCTTTCTGCCAGGGTTGAGGGTTCTCATTATACCATGTTCATGAGGCTACGAGTGCTAATTGGTCTTCCGCTGAACACAGAAAGGACTCACGAAAAATGTGACCGCAGGCGATATAACCTAATTAGGAAATTTGCCACTATACAGCGGCCAGATTGGGCCCTGCTATTGTTCTAAGAAGATAAACAGGCATATTTTCATTACCGGTTTGGAAAAAGTGCTTTATCTCAGTTTAAATTATCAGCAAATGGCTAAAAGTAGAGAGATAAGTCTCCTCTTGCTTTTAATGCATCAATTGTATGTTTAAACAAACACGTTTGAAGAGTTGGAGTCGGAGGTTCCTTGCAATTTACCTCTCTGCAAAATTGAGCCAATCAATTCTATAAAGGTCAAGCCAAAAATCCTTTAAGATCTTCATTCCAGTTATCTTAATTGGCTGATTTAGTATTACTCTCAGCACCTTTAGGCATTTCAACTTATTTTTTTCAAGTAGTATAATTATTTGCACAAGTATTAACAACATGTAGAACATTTTAATGGTATTTGCCAAATAATTATTTGATGCTTTTTTAGTTTTTTTTTTTCTTTTTTTGTTCTATTGTCCAAAAAAACAGAAAAAAAAAAAAAAAAAAAAAAATATATATATATATATATATATATATATATATATATATATATATATATATATATATATATATATATCTGTTGATATATACTGTAGTATTAAAAAAAAAAACTCTTTTAAAACGGACATTATTTTTGCAGTTCCGTTTATTAATTTGTTAATGTTAATTTCTAAAGACAATTGTTCACTGATGAATAAATGCTGAAATAAATACTAAAAATATATTGTTCATTATTAGTTCATTTTAACAAAGTGTTACCCATTAACTACTGCTCACATACACAAATTTGTATTTAAAATATTTATTAGTATATGTCGAAATTAGTTAATGCTGAATTAATTAAATTAATACATGCTGATTAGTATTGTTCATTGTTAGCTCATGTTAAATAATGTAGTTAACGTTAATAATTGTAACCTTACTGTAAAGTGTACCCATTACACATCACATATAATTATATATTTTATGACATATTTCTTTTTATGTGCAATTTTCAGTTCAAATTAAATTAGTCCTTCAAGATCACTATACTCAAATACAATAAGTTTGTATTTGTTAACATTAGATCATGCAATAGTCAACATAAACTAACAATGACCAATGAACAATACTTATTACATAATAATCTTTTTTTAATGTTAATTTGAACATATACTAATACATTTTTATCAAAGCTGTATACGTCAGCATTACCTAATGTAATATGAACTAACAATATTATTTTGACAATAACCAAGATAAATAAATGATGATTAATTAACCAAAATTAATATATTTAAAAAATAAAGATTAATAAAATAATAATAAATACATAAAGGAATCTGAGATAAATAAAATTCTGATTATTAATCAAGATTAATAAATCAAAGATTATTAAAACAAATAAAAATAAACGAATGAAGTTACTAATAAATATTATTGATAATAATTTATTTCTATTATTAATAAAAGACCCAGGCATTGACATTTTTTTCCTCTTTGAAAGTGTTTTTATGAAGCCACTGATTCTAAAATTCTTGATTTTTGTTTTGGGTTCAATTTTGTGTAATTTTAGCAAGCAAAACAGTATCTAAAAATCTCCATACCCACAGCTACCATATTTACTGTTGTCCTGATGTATCTGTCTGAAAGAGTGCACATGTTCAGCTTACAAGCTAAGAAAGGGAAGAATATTGTGTCTGTTGTCTGGACGGTTGCTTGCAGCCCGAGTGTCTGTGATGGAAATAAAAGCCCTCTCATTTATAATGCAGGTATCTGTGGCTGGCTCAGACGCAGTGGAGGATATCATAGAGAGAGTGACATTGGACAGCCAGGGTCTTCATGGCCACGCTTGACTGGAGCTTCCAAAGGGCCTCTTCTCCGTCCACTTCACTTTCTGTCCCCTCCATTGCAGGCCCTAGGGGCCCCTGGGCCCTCCAGGGAAGAGGTAGGTGCCGGCTGCCCAGACCAAAGCTGATGGGGGGAGACAAGAAGTGGACGGACGGACGAAGACATGTGTGTGCGTGTGGAGGGGAAGAGTGTGAATGTCTGCCTTAGAATCAGGGTCGTCTGTCACGGGGCGCAGTCTGCGTCGCATTCTGACAGAACAAGTGTTGCATGAGATGCGGCGAGGTGTCTCAGAGAGCCTGGAGCAGGTGTTGCTCATCGGCGACAGCACTGGAGCGAAGACCCTTGTGCAAGAGACCACCGCAGCCAAACGGTCGGGCCAGAACAGCTCTCTTTCTCTCTCTCCCTCCCTCACACACACACACACACAATGAAACACACTAATGATAATGGATTTGGGGTGAATAGGCAGCCAGATTCTAATGGATCAGAACACAAGGGCACAAAGGGACCCTTTCAGCTGCCGGTCAGACTGGAGGGCTGTTAAACACTCATTAACGTGTTGACATGCAAAGGCATTTAGGCAATGTGTGTGATTATTTGCAGGTGACCATTAAATAGTACATGTATATTATGATTTCACATGTTACCGTAAAATCTTTAAAAATGATATATGTTTTGTTTTGTTTTGTGTTTTATTGCGTTTTCTCTCTGTTTCTTTAATTTAGGGTGAATGAAGCTAATAAATATAAAATACATATATTGTATTTTATAAACATATATTGTGGTTACAATGAGGCACTTATAATGGAAGTCAATGGGGCCAGTTCAGAAAAGTTAAAATACTGTTTTCAAAAGTACAGCCACAATATGTAAACGGTATACGTGTTAACATGATTTTAGTGTCATGAATGAGCGATTTACTAGCTTTATCGTGTTAACCAGATTACAGGGTTCACTGGTGTTACGTCATGACAGCAAAGTTGTAATATTGGCTATAACTTTACACATATAAGGTAAGTCAGAGGTTTCATAACACTAAAATCATGTTAATGTGTTTAATGTTTATGTCTTGTAGCTATACTTTTGAAATTTTTTGTATATTTGAATGTTTATTAGCTGGCCCCATTCACTTCCATTGTAAGTGCCTCACTGTATCCATAATTTTAGCTTCTTTATAAATAAACAAAGGATGAAGCTTATTATTTTTTGTGGTAATCAACATAATGCAACAAATGCTGTCGATTGAGCTTAACTAACATTGAACCTGAAACATTCCTTTAAACATTAAAAATGTACTTTTCACTTGTACATTTCCATCAAACTGAATAAAGTAATCTTTAAATAATTGACATTTTTATAAATGTAACATAAATGTGAAGCATTTGGTATAATTAAATACTTCACAATACGTTTAATTCATAATACGTCAAATTTGTTAAAGATTACTCAATTCAGTTTAATGGAAATTTGTTATGGAGGGGCAAATTACTCAGAATTAAATCATTAAATAAATATGTAGATATTACTTAAAAAAATCTTTAAATACATTACATTATGAATATATATATATATATATATATATATATATATATATATATATATATATATATATATATATATATATATTAAATAGATCATTAAATTGCTTAAAAAATTTGAATTTTCTTTGAAAAATCAACCCAAAGATATAACTTTAATGAAAATGGATGAAAACTAATGCTAAAATGAATTCAAGGGGCATTTATTGATATATTTATTGATTTAAGTTTTAATTAAAATAGTTTATAGGTTTTAACAATTTCATTAGGTATTTGTTGATTTATTTACATATTTATTTAATGATTTAATTTTTATTAAATTGTCCCTGCATAATTTGTCATACAATCTACATGCGTAAATCTTATACCAGTAGATAGAATAGACAAAATTGTTTTGAATGAGTGATGTGTAATGAATGAGTAAATGAATATTAACATGCATGACAATGCTCAATCCTCAATTAACAGTAAACATCTAACAGAAAATTGGTCTAAACTAATATAAATTAATAAGAGTTTATTATTGGCCTAAAATGATGTAAATGTGCTTGTCAAATGAGGACCTGATAATGTCATTTATAACATTTATATCATATTTAGCTTTGCCAAACTCTCCAGTCAGTAAATCACTGCACAAAAATAATGCAGGACATGTTTTATAGCTGTGATCTGTGAAAGAATATCACAAGGTGAGCTAGGATATATGTTAGATTAATAGCCTGGTCTCTCTCTCTCTCTCTCTCTCTCTCTCTTTCTCTCTCTCATCTGAGCCCAACCTTCCGGGCCATTACTATTCATTGTGGGACAGCAGAGAGAAATTGAATAATTGTATGGCTGGGTGACAGGCCATCTATCCATACCGACTCATGCCATTTCCTCGAGAAGTGCTGCCCACTAATACGAACATGCCCTGGAACTCACGCTGGAAAATACACCTCATTCCCAACTGGTTGTTTTTTTAGGCCATTGAGAATCGTCAGTCATCAATATGAATGTGGGATGGAGAAGGTTTAAGAGTGAGCGGTCTGATGGATCTCTGGCATCAGCTCGGAATTATGTTTGCCTTTCATTTCTATCTCTCGTTGTCACGCTGTCTCCATCTTTCTTTCTCGGCCAGCTGCAGTTTAGCGAGCGGACAGAGACATCTTTGAAATTGTCCATGGAAATGTGCGGTTTTGGGAGTCACTCATCTGCAGATGAAATGACTATATTACAACAGCCGTGCTGTCAGCTGTGCCGGCTCTACTGTGAATCACATTGAGCCAGTGAACTGATATACATGTGTTTACTGCTCGCATAACCACATCAGAACTGCTTTGAAGGACTTATTTAGGATTTGGATATTTTGTATAAAAAGTAGAGAAGAGCAGACATAATTTATTCAGACAATTTTTTGCCTTCAACTATAATATTTTAACTTAAAAGTGATAGTTCACCCAAAATGTAAAATACTGTAATCATTTGCTCATCGTAATGTTGCTCCAAACCCGTAGGACCTTTCTTTCCAGTAGATATGCACTTTCATTGCATCTTTTTTTTTTTTTTTTCATACAATGGAAGTGAATAGTGAATTAGGCTGCAAATAAGGCTATCATTCTGTCTCATTTTTGGGGAAACTATCCCTTTAAAATCTTATCATGTCAGAAGTCATTACCCGTGTCATTTAAATGTAAAATTTAATCAAGTCAGACACAAATGTTTGTGAAGGCAAATGCTACATTCATGACCACTTAGTTGTTTAATTATTAGAAAGGTATTTGATAAATGTAACAGTAAATGAAAAAGCTCTATTCATATAAGTATGAATTTATATATTGTATATGTTAGTGAATACAAAACACATCCTTAAACAGTAGATGAATGTTTGTAGCCGGCTAGCCTACTTAGCATTGCTTATTCTTATTCTCATACATTAATTGTTTTATCCTTTGTCATTTTACCGTTTTTCTGCTTTGCTACTGTTTCATCTATGTGTATTTTACCTGTTGCTGCTGGCGCCTAGCTCGAGTCTGTGTTTGTAGCCTGCTAGCTTTTTTAGCATCACTATCTGTTTAGCTATCTGTTTTCAGCTTTTAATCCTTAACACCTGATGCATGCTGCCATTTTTCAGCGTGCATCAGGTTTTCCCCTGCATTATTCTCTTACTGCGATTCAGCTGCATGCATTTTCTGCATTCACCCGCTTTCTATTTTTATTGCGATTAAACTGTGTGCATTTTATAGCGAGCACCCATTTTTCTCCTCTGTGGATTATTGCATCGATCTCAAAGCACCGCTTATCAAGAACAACTACAACAACAAACAATTGCATGAGGGATTCACATCAATCTCAAACCCTAACCGCTCAGGAACAACAAACAACAACAATCAACTGCGGTGAGTCTTGGCATCCGCTCAAGTTATTTCTTCCTGCATTGCATGCCACATGTTTACTATAGCTTCTTCCGTCAGCAGTGAGGGATTCACATGTGATAAATGTAAGGAATTAGTCAGGCTGATGGAGAAGGTTAATGAGTTAGAGACACGCATCCGAACGCAAGTGGAGGTCAGTGAGAAAGAGGTGCGAGTAGTACAGCGAGCAACACACACACTTTGGTTCCGGCTCTAGAGCCCCCGCAGCAGGGCGTTTGGGTGACGTCTCGGTGGCATAATCGCTCAGAAAAGCGACACCACTCTCCCGTTCCTGTTAGGGTTTCCAATCGATTCTCCCCACTCAGTGATGTACCCACTGAGAATCATGTTGAAAGAGCCCTAATAATTGGTGATTCTATTGTAAAGAATGTGGAAATAGAGACTCCAGCCACTATTGTTAAATGCATTTCGGATGCCAGAGCATCTGACATCAGATCAAATTTGCAAGTGCTGGCTAATGCTAAATGTAGATTTTCTCAAATTGTTATTCATGTCGGCACTAATGATGTCCAGCTTCGCCAGTCGGAGATCACTAGAGATAATGTTAAAGAGGTGTGTGAACTTGCAAAAATGATGTCAGACACTGTAATATGCTCTGGCACCCTCCCTGCTCTCATGGTGATGAGGTTTATAGTAGAATAGTGTCATTGAATGGCTGGATGTCTGAGTGGTGTCTGGAGAATAGAATAGGATTTATAGACAATTGGAAGAGTTTTTGGTATAGACATGACCTGCTAAAGAGAGATGGACTCCATCCCTCCATGGAAGGTGCCGCTCTCCTCTCAAGTAATTTGGCTCATACTCTTAATAATGATAGTATTTGACTAACTGGGGCCCAGGTCAGGAAGCAGATAAACTGGTTAATCCGAATGTCTGCTAGCTGCCTTGAGACGTCACACAGGTCACATAAACTACAACACATAGGGACTGTATCACCTAGATATCATATAGAGACTGTGTCTGTTCCCCGAACTACCAAACACAAAACTCTCACTAAATCATTTAGAAAAAAATTTGATTAAGGTCAAACTTGAATAAAAAAATAAAATAAAAATTAAGATAAACATCATATGAAGGTAGGGCTACTAAACATTAGATGTCTTTCTACCAAAGCACTAATTGTAAATGAAATTAATATAGATCATAGTTTGGATGTGCTCTGTTTGACTGAAACCTGGCTTAAACTGGATGAATATATTAGTTTAAATGAATCTACTGCCTCAGGTTATTGTTATAAACATGAGCCTCGTTTGAAGGGTCGAGGAGGAGATGTTGCTACAATTTACAAAGAAGTTTTTGGTGTTACTTAGAGGACAGGATATAAGTTTAAGTCTTTTGAACTAATAATGCTTAATGTGACACCGTCAGATATAAATAAAAAATATCTGTCATCTTTTGCCCTTGCTACAGTAAATAGATCACCCAGGCCTTATTCTGATTTCCTTGGTGAATTTGCTAATTTTTTATCAGATCTTGTAGTTAGAGCTTTAATTGTTGGTGACTTCAACATTCACATAGATAATGAAAATGACACATTGGGATTAGCATTTATCAATATTCTCAACTCTCTTGGAGTCAGACAAAATGTAACAGGACCAATTCAACTTAATTCTGTCATATGGAGTTGATGTTGATACTATAGAAATTCTGCCGCAGAGCAATGACATCTCGGATCATTAACTCGTCTCTTGTATGATTCGATCAGCTAATGTTACTCAATCTACATCACGCTATCATTTAGGTTGAACTATTCTTTCGACCACTAAAGATAGCTTCATTAATAATCTTCCAGATCTATCTCATACACTCAGTAAACCCCAAAGTCTAGAAGAACTTGAATTAAAAAACAGAAAATATAAATACAGTCTTCTCTAGCACTCTTGATAATGTCGCCTTCCTTCGATTAAAGAAAATTAAAGAAAAAAGCTCTGCACCATGGTACAATGATCACACTCATGCTCTCAAGAGAGCAGCTTGGAAAATGGAGTGCAAGTGGAAGAATACAAAATTAGAGGTATTTTGTGGTGCATGGAAGGATAGTGTCTGTAGCTACAGACAGGCACTAAAAGCTGCCAGGTCAGCATATTTTAGCAAACTCATAGAAAATAACCACAGCAATCCTAGGTGTTTATTCATTACTGTGGCTAAATTGGTTAGGAATAAACAGAACCAGATATTCCATCGCAGCACAAGAGTAATGACTTCATGAATTTCTTTACTGATAAAATTTAAATAATCAGAAATAAAATTGGAAATATGCAATCTGTCACAGTACCTCAGAAAACAGTGTCTCATAATTTTCCTCATGTGCAACTTCAATCCTTCGCTGTCAGGTCATGAAGCGCTAACAAAACTTATCGAAACACCAAAAGCCACAACATGTTATGTTAGATCCAATAACAACCAAGCTCTTAAAAGAGGCATTCCCTGTAATCTCAGAACCTCTTCTTAATATTATTAACTTCTCGCTATCCTTAGAACATGTCCCAAAAAACTTTCAAATGTTATCAAACCGCTTATTAAGAAGCCACAACTTGATCCTGGAGAACTGGCTAATTATAGACCGATTTCAAATCTCCCATTTATGGCGAAAATACTAGAAAATGTAGTATCCTCCCAAATATGTTCATTTCTACAGAGAAATAGTATATATAAACAATTTCAGTCAGGATTTAGGCCCCATCACAGTACAGAGAATGCACTTATCAGAGTTACAAATGACTTGCTCTAATCATCTGATCACGGCTGCATTTCACTTCTAGTGCTTTTAGATATTAGTGCTGTATTTGACACGATAGATCACGACATTCTCTTGAACATTCTTCCAAAGAGCTCGCATTCTCCGCTGGGTTCGGGATGAAGGGGGAAGGAGGGGAAATAATAACACGGTAGCTGCAGGTGGAGAGAGTGCAATCCCGTGCATTTCCGATTGCACTTGATAGGAATGAAGATAGATCCAGTGATTCATTCCAATGGGATAATGCAGAGTTCTAGCCAAGTCAGTCTAGGACTGGATTTCCACTCCAAAGCTACTAAAACCAACCAGGGACTCTCTTTGAGAAAACTCTCAAAACCTTTTTCTTGTTTGCTGATGGTGCGAGGTACATGTAAAATGACTACTACTTTCAATAAAATATGACACAAATCCCAAAAATAAAATCTAAAAATGGTTTCAGGATGCATAGCACTGCTTTACGCATATCAAGATTGACAAGCAAACTCTTTTCTAAATGTGTATGGTGGAACAAGATTTTATGTTTGCCATTATACTGTTATTCTGAAAAAAAAAAAAAAAAAGATCTCACATGACAAACAAAACATGTGCAAGTCAGAACAGAGGGTTTGTCTCAGTACGTGCATGCACAAGCAAATACACTAATCAAAATATGACATCAAACTGTCCCTGAAGATAACGCGCATGTCAGTGCTGAAAACAATAGTTCCGTGTCAACTCAACCAGAGGTTCCCTGCTTAATATATACATATATATATATATCTCGATTTATTTACAGTCTCTGACACACAGAAACTTTAAGGCTGAAAAACAAAAATATGAAGAAAAAAATTTTACAAATATAGCTGCAAGCAGCAATACCAGGGCCAAGCACCATCATTGCAACCACTGCACAACACTAAGCACAACCCAAAGAACACGTAGAGAACAAATTACATGAAAAAAAAACACAATATTTCAAAGCACTCAAGGATGGGTTTGAACCTGCAACTTTCTGAGTCAGCTTTGTATTTGCATTCAAAGTTAAGAGTACAAAATTGTTGCTGAGATAATGCTTTTGATACATCAAAGTGGTTTAAACTGAAGTAGGAATTTGACAAGCCTGCATTAGAGTAAGCAAAATGTGAAGACTCAAAGGTTAATAGAAGTTAAGCAGTCTCAAACTTAATCTCTTTTGAGCTAGAGTTCAATTCTCTAACCACTAGACAACAGAGATTGTACATCTTAACTATGCAAAGATAATTTCCAAGCTGAGAGTATGAAAAGATAGTTTAGAAAGTCTTGTTAAAGCAAAGCAGTTTTCGAATTCAAGCATGAATTTAGTACAGCATACGTAGTAACAAGCACACCATGAATACTCAGAGGATAAAAAAGTAAAATTTAAAAAAAAAAAAGTCTTTAGCAGGAATACAACTCAAAACCTTTTAAACAGAAGTTCAATGCTTTAACCTCTAGGCCAATCAGCTTACCTAGCCTAATATTGACAAAAGCACAATCCAAGCCACAAGGACAAACCAATCATTAAAAAAACTAGTTAGAGATAATTGTTTTTGAATTCAAGCAGGAATTATGCCATTTAGTACAGCTTACATTGTAGTAAGCACATCATGAAGACTCAGAGGTCAACAGAAGTATAAAATTAAAAACCATCCTTTGTTAGAATAGAACTCACAACCTCTTGAACAATGACCCAACACTTTAACCACTTGGTCACTCAGTTGAGATATCTAAACACTCCCAAAGAGACTAGACAAGTTTAGAGCGAGCACACAAATGTGTTGGTTAGCATGCTTATGAATTGTGTCTCTAGGCCAAATTGTTCAAAAGATACATGCAAAGGAAGAGTGAATTTTTGAACAGTTGGTGGCGCTGTGGAGTTTCATTGTGCCAAATTTTATAATTTTCCTATGTAGCATTCATAGGGCTATCATAGACTCCTATTTGAGAAATAATAATAACAATACTAATAATAATACTAGAAGAAGAAGTAGAAGAAGAAGAAAACCAACGAAAACAACTGCTTGGCCCCTAAATATAGTAGGGTTTCAGTATCTTTGGTGTTTGGGCCCCTAATTATGCATTCCAGAGCTTTGCAGATGTACATTTCTGAAATCCAAAAACTGTGTCATCAACTATTTAATTTTTAACCAGTTTTAACTCCAATCAGTGAGACACTATGCAACTTCCAAAGATGTCCATTTGAGCAACAATTAAAGGAATATTCCAGGTTCTATACAAGTTAAGCTCAATAGACAGCATTTGTGGCATAATGTTGATAACTAAAAAGAAACAAAAACAACAACAACAAAAAAAACAGGTATATATATATATATATATATATATATATATATATATATATATATATATATATATATATATAAAAATAGAAAGTACACCTTCCTTGAATTCTATGGTTTTACGTATCAGGACATAATAAAAATCATCTGGTCTTTAGCAGGCCTTAAAATGAGGTAAATACAACCTCAGATGAACAACAACACATGACATATTACAAATAAAAATGGAGAAACCATGTGTGAAAAACTAAGTACACCCTTACTGCTTCCATAGGAATTAAAAGGCTAAGTAGTAGCCAGATGCTGCTAATCAAATGCCCTTGATTAATTGATCATCAGCAAGTGTGACCACCTCTATAAAAGTTGAAGTTTTAGCAGTTTGCTGGTCTGGAGCATTCAGGTGTGTGTTAACACAATGCCAAGGAGGAAAGACATCAGCAATGATCTTAGAGAAGCAATTGTTGCTGCCCATCAATCTGGGAAGGATTATAAGGCCATTTCCAAACAATTTAAAGTCCATCATTCTACACTGAGAAAGAGTATTCACAAGTGGAAAACATTCAAGACAGTTGCCAGTCTTCCCAGGAATGGACGTCCCAGCAAATTCACCCCAAGGTCAGACCGTGCAATGCTCAGAGAAATTGCAAAAAACCCAAGAGTTACATCTCAGACTCTACAGGCCTCAGTTAGCATGTAAATGTAAAATGTTAAAGTGCATGACAGTACAATTAGGAAAAAGACTGAACAAGTATGGTTTGTTTGGAAGGGTTGCCAGGAGAAAGTCTCTTCTCTCTTAAAAAGAACATGGCAGCATGGCTTAGGTTTGCAAAGTTGCATCTGAACAAACCACAAGATTTCTGGAACAATGTCCTTTGGACAGACGAGACCAAAGTGGAGATGTCTGGCCATAATGCCCAGTGCCACGTTTGGCGAAATCCAAACACAGCATATCAGCACAAACACCTCATACCAACTGTCAAGCACGGTGGTGGAGGGGTGATGATTTGGGCTTGTTTTGCAGCCACAGGACCTGGGCACCTTGCAGTCATTGAGTCGACCATGAACTCCTCTGTATAACAAAGTATTCTAGAGTCAAATGTGAGGCCATCTGTCTGACAGCTAGAGCTTGGCCGAAATTGGGTCATGCAACAGAACAATGATCCCAAGCACACCAGCAAATCTACAACAGAATTGCTGAAAAAGAAAAGAATCAAGGTGTTGCAATGGCCCAGTCAAAGTCCAGACCTCAACCCGAATGAAATGCTGTGGCAGGACCTTAAGAGAACTGTGCATAAACAAATGCCTGCAAACCTTAGTGAACTGAAGCAACATTGTAAAGAAGAGTGGACCAAAATTCCTCCACAACGATGTGAGAGACTGATAAAGTCATACAGAAAATGATTACTTGAAGTTATTGCTGCTAAAGATCATTCTACAAGCTATTGAATCATAAGGTGTACTTAGTTTTTCACACATGGCTTTTCCATTTTGGATTTATTTATGTTAAATATATCATGGCCAGGTGTAATATGTCATGTTATTGTTCATCTGAGGTTGTATTTACCTAATTTTAAGACCTGCTAAAGACCAGATGATTTTTATTATGTCCTGTTACATAAAACTATAGAATTCAAGAAGGGTGTACTTTTCTTTTTCCCATGACTGTGTATATATATAATATAATATATATATATATATATATATGTGTACTCACTGGCAGCCAAATGTTTGGAATAATGTACAGATTTTGCTCTTATGGAAATAAATTGGTACTTTTATTCACCAAAAACGCATTCAACTGATCACAATGTATAGTCAGGATATTAATAATGTGAAAAATTACTATAACAATTTGAAACAAAATGTTCAGAACTTCTTAAACTACTTCAAGGAATTCTCATCAAAAAATCCTCGTGCAGCAATGACAGCTGTGCGGATCCTTGTCATTCTAGCTGTCAGTTTGTCCAGATACTCAGGTGACATTTCACCCCACACTTCCTATAGCACTTGCCATAGATGTGGCTGTCTTGTCGGGCACTTCTCATGCATCTTACAGTCTAGCTGATCCCACAAAAGCTCAATGGGTTTAAGATCCATAACACTCTTTTCCAATTATCTGTTGTCCAATGTCTGTGTTTTTTTGCCCACTCTAAATGTTTCTTTTTGTTTTTCTGTTTCAAAAGTGACTTTTTCTTTGCAATTCTTCCTATAAGGCCTGCACCCCTGAGTCTTCTCTTTACTGTTGAACATGAAACTGGTGTTGAGCGGGTAGAATTCAATGAAGCTGTCAGCTGAGGACATGTGAGGCGTCTATTTCTCAAACTAGAGACTCTGGTGTAATTATCCTCTTGTTTAGTTGTACATCTGGCCTTCCACATCTCTTCTGTCCTTGTTAGAGCCAGTTGCCCTTTGTCTTTGAAGACTTTAGTGTACACCTTTGTATGAAATCTTCAGTTTTTTGGCAGTTTCAAGCATTGTATGTTTCCGTTTCTTTTTTGCCATTTTTGACCTAATATTGAGCTGAAGACATGCCAGTCTATTGCATACTGTGGCAACTCAAAAACAAACACAAAGACAGTGTTAAGCTTCATTTCACGAACCAAATAGCTTTCAGCTGTGTTTGATATAATGGCAAGTGATTTTCTAGTACCAAATTAGCAATTTAGCATGATTACTCAAGGATAAGGTGCTGGAGTGATGGCTGCTGGAAATGGGGCCTGCCAACGTTTGATCAAAAATGACTTTTTTCAAATAGTGATGGTGCTGTTTTTTACATCAGTAATGTCCTGACTATACTTTGTGATCAGTTGAATGCCACTTTGGTGAATTAAAGTATCAATTTCCTTCCAAAACAGCAAAATCTGTACATTATTCTAAACTTTTGGCCACCATCAGCCACAACATTAAATCCACCTGCCTAATATCGTGTAGGTCCCCCTCATGCCACCAAAACAGCTCTGACCCACTGAGACTCCACAAGACCTTTGAAGGTGTCCTGTGATATCTGGCACCAAGATGTTAGCAGCAGATCCTTCAAGTCCAGTAAGTTGCGAGGTGGGGCCTCCATAGATCGGACTTGTTGGTCCAGCACATCCCATAGATGCTCAGTCAGATTGAGATCTGGGGAATTTGGAGGCAAGTCAACACCTTGAACTCTTTGTCACGTTCCTCAAACCATTCCAGAACAATGTGTGCAGTGTGGCAGGGCGTATTATCTTGCTGAAAAAGGCCACTGCCATCAGGGAATACCGTTGCCATGAAGGGGTGTACGTGGTCTGCAACAATCTTTAGGTAATTGGTACATGTCAAAGTAACATCCACATGAATGCCAGGACCCAAGGTTTCCCAGCAGAACATTGTCCAGAGCATCACACTGCCTCTGCTGGCCTGCCTTCTTCCCATAGTGCATCCTGCAGCCATCTCTTCCCCAGATAAATAACACACATACACCTGGTCGTCCACATGATCTAAAAGAAAACGTGTTTCATCAGACCAGGCCAACTACTTCCATTGCTCCATGATCCAGTTCTGACGCTCACGTGCCAATTCTAGGCACTTTCGGCGGTGGACAGGGGTCAGCATGGGCACTCTGACTGGTCTGCGTCTATGCAGACCCATATGCAGCAAGCTGTGATGTACTGTGTGTTCTGACACCTTTCTATCATGGCCAGCATTATGTTTTTCAGCTATTTGTGCTACAGTAGCTCTTCTGTATGATCGGACCAGACGGGCTAACCTTCACAATGAGCCTTGGGAGCCCATGACCCTGTCGCCGGTTCACCGGTTGTCCTTCCTTAGACCACTTTTGGTAGGTACTAACCACTGCATTCCAGGAACACCACACAAGACCTGCCGTTTTGGAGATGCCCTGACCCAGTCGTCTAGCCATCACAATTTGGCCCTTGTCAAAGTCACTCAGATCCTTATGCTTCCAATTTTTCCTGCTTCCAACAAATGAAATTCAAGAACTGACTGTTCAATTGCTGCCTAATATATCCCACCCATTGACAGGTGCCATTGTAATGAGATAATTTATGTTTTTCACTTCACCTGGCTGTCAGTGGTTTTAATGTTTTGGCTGATCAGTGTGTGTGTATATATATTAGACTTGTCCCTTGTTTATTTACAAAAAAATATAAATAAAATGATAATACATATATATATATATATATATATATATATATATATATATATATATATATATATATATACCGGTTATAGTGAGGCACTTACAATGGAAGTGAACGGTAAAATAAACATGGTTTGACAGGTATAGTCACAAGCCGTAAAATCTAGTAAACCCTATAAGCGATTTTATCACACTAAAATCATGTTAACATTTATAATGTTTAGGGCTTGTGCCTATTCTTTTGAAACATTTTGTATGTATGTTTATGGATTGGCCTCATTCACTTTAATTGTAAGTGTCTTACTGTAACCACAATTTTTGCTTCTTGTCTTTTTTCTCAATAAAAGAGGGACGAGTCAAAATGTTTAATTGAACTTAACTTGCATTGAACCCTGAACATTCCTTTAAAAACAGGCACAGATGGAACACAAGAAAGCATCTTGTGTGAACAACCTCCGACTCTCCAGTCCACTTTAGTTCTTCTAGAGTAAACAAGTAGTTCACTTTAGTACACTCTAGTCTAGTCCAATTATGCAAACAGGTCATACAGCTAATACTGTATTTCTTCAACATTAAATCCATCTAAGTGGACTAAGAAGAAAAAAATAGCACTCTTTGAACTCAGAAGCCTTTAAAACAAAAGACAATAAGACAGTTCAACCTGATTTCTACTATACTTCAATTATTTCGTTTTGGCTTTTATACAGCTGTGGTTTGGAGAAATACAGCTCTATGCAGCATGTCTCTCTTGAATGACAGAATTTTGCATGTGTGTGTGTGCGTTTTGTGTGTGGGGGGTTCGGACAAGCCCGCGGTCTTGCACTGGCCCTTAGCCATAAGCAAGGCCAGCCGTCGGCCAAAATAACAGAGGTAAACAATCAGACTTCACCATGTGGAACACAGTGTGTGTGTGTGTGTGTGTGTGTGTGTGTGTTAGTGTGTGTGATTGTGTAGGCGGGGTGCTGTTATTGGATTTTATGGCCTTGTCGCCTTTACTTCCATAAGGGCAGAGCAATTTTTAACCTGGTCACACTCTCGCCATCTATTTTAATTGACCTCTCAACACTGTGATATTACTGTGCGACCTCGGTAACATTGAGAGCTCAGCAGAATCACTGCTACACTGCATGCAAACTGATGAAAAAATCTTTCACATCAATCTGAGATGTGTCAGACATTATGCACATTGAATGCAATTATATCTTGCCTAGTGTCCATTAAAATATTCAATAATACATTATGTGTTGGAGTACATTATAAGGTGAATCTCGTGAAAACTGTCAAGAACATGTCTGGGTCATATTTCACCTCAAAATCACCTTAAAAACATATATAAAATAATAATAATAATAATAATAATAATAATAATACAAATAAAATAATAATAATAAAAAAAACATTGATATATTATTTAAACTGTAAAGTATTTAAACTTTTTAAACAATAATGGTAAGCATACATCATGATAGTATTTGATGTACTGAATTATATTTATGCTGATAATAATTTAGCATTATAGTAAAGTGACTTTCCTAAAAATAGCCTTAATTTTCTTAATGCACAATATAATGATTATACAAAATGTTAGTTTATAAAGAAACACAGTTGAGAATATATTATATACATTATGTATTATTACAAATATAATTATATATTTATTTTATAAAACTTGATATAAGATCAATCTGAGATTATATTTCATTTGCATAAACTAATTTGTAAAATGTAATAATTAGTATTAAATTTTATATTAGATTACATAAAATAATAACACTTATTTATATTAATAATATTAAATATATGTTTTATATATATATATATATATATATATATATATATATATATATATATATATATATATATATATATAATATATATATATATATTTATATATAAATATATATTTTTTGTGAAGTTGAACTTGCAAATATTTTTGAAGCCATATATTAAGCAATATATTATTAATAAGTTTGAGTGCACAAACCTGTTTTTGTTTAGAATATTTCCAGAATAAATCCAGGACCAAAATATTCTGTCACTGGGTTGCTGTAATATTATAACATAAATGTTTGCAAATATAGGTAAAAATGAATACACAAGACATTCAGACAACAGTTAATCATCTCCATGTTGGTGAATGCTGTAATCGCACTGCAAAAAACATTTTCTTAAACATTCTTAAAATAAGATAACTTTACATAAGAGCACAATTTTATCAGATAATAAGACTTGTTTTCAGATCTTAAATGAAGTCTAATTTCCTTAGCCCACTGAAATTGAATTTAAATTAAAATGATCCTTAAAATTTGTTTACATATATTTTGTCTTGTTTTAAACACCAGAGAAGTAAAAATAAACTTAAGTTATATTCTCTGAAAACAATTCTTAATATTATAATCAATTTTGCTTCACAGGTTACTTTATCTTCTTTTAAGGATGTTTAGATATTATTAATGGAAAACAAGACAAAATACTGATTAAGAAAATGATTGTACCAGGATTTGGGTCCTTTTGTGAATGTCTGGCTAGTATGAAGTCTGACAGACAGACCAGTTCTCATGGAGGTCAAGAGCTCCATCAGTTTGAGTGGCAAAGCCTTGACAAAGACCCTCACCAACAACTGAGAGAGAGAGAGAGTGAGAGAGAGAGAGAGAGAGAGAGAGAGAGAGAGAGAGAGCATCCAGGCCTGAAGTCCATCAGTCAGACAGCCAGTGAAGCACCTCTTCAATCAACCTCCATTTACCAGGGCAGACCAAGTTTTCTGCTCTCTCTCTCTCTCTCTCTCAATCCTCATGCTCTGACACCACAGCTGCCATTTATCCAGCACCACCAGACCACACACATACAGACATACAGACAAGAACTTAAGCTTGAACACAGACACAATGACTATAAAGCCAGATGCTTTGCTAAGGAAACCATCACTATTACCATTGCAAACTTGAGGTTAGTGATATTAACAACCCCTTAACAGTATTAAACTTTGGTGCATAACTTTCCCACACCATTTATGATACGGACATGAATGATACCTCAATGTATAAATCTTTAACCTGCAAATACTTTCCTTTCACAATGCATGTGAACTGCTCTAAAAGCACTAAAAACACGACCCCAAAAGCCAGTGTGTGCACAGAACAGCGTGTCACCCGGTTATTCTAAAGCGCACCTAGACCATGTTTATCTGTCTTTAATCGCAACCTTTTGTAGTTTAATAGTCACATATGTCCATATTGCTATTCTGATGTTATTTTGTTCAATTGTGCACCCCTGAAGGACCGTGACATTAGTCTACTGATTCTCTTTACGTAAATTAATGACCAAAAAAAAAATCATTGCAATATTAACGATATTCCTTAAATTATATAGTCAGCAAAATCATTCCAATTATATCGTGAACATTCTATATATCGCCCAGTCCTATTAGAAATTGCATAGCAACATGTTTAAAAACACTTAAAACTGTAAGAACCGAGCAACCATGTTGCAACACCCTGTCAACCACCCAGGTCACCCTTAGCAACCATAGACTCACAAACACTTAAAACATCTTAGTTACTGGGTAGCAACTTGCTAGGATCCTTAGACTAGTAGACTAGTCCAACTGCATTGAAGCACTTAAAAAAAAAAACACTTAAAATACCTTAGTAACTGTGTAGCAATGCCCTAGCCTCCACCCAGATCACCCTTAGCAACCGCATAGCAACATGTTAAAAAGCACTTAAAACACCTTAGTGACTGTGTAGCAACGCAACAATCACCCAAGCACCATAGCATTGTTGCAACGATCCTAGACTACTTGCAATGCCCTCGCAACCACCCATATCACCCTATGCAACTACATAATAACTAGGGATGGAACAATATGGTTATCTGACAATTAAGTTCAACATACAATATGAGGTTCACAATTCGATATAATCTCAATTTGATATAATAACACTTAAATAACAAAATATTACAGAAAATTGTTTATTTTCTGAATTTTTTTTTTTTTTTTTTGAGAAAAATACATATTATAATTTCTCATCAAAACAAAGTTATACACAATAGAAATGCAATAGAAATGCTCAAAGTTTAAATAATAAGAGTTCATATACCTTTCTCAATAAGAAATGATCACAAACAAATAAGATTTCAAAAATAGTGGATTACATTCAGGCTGATCAGGTGCAGAACAAGCAGTGGAACTGAACAAAACTTGTCCTAAAAAAAGTATGTGATAGTATTTTTATTTTAATGATTTGTTTGTCATCATTATTATAATTAAAATTTTACTTTGTAAAAATACAAAAATTCTACATTATATTCATTAATATTATATCATGAAATTGAATATAATGATATGAGCTATCACTGTTTGAAATAATGTGTACAATTTACAAATAATAACAGTTTACATTCATTTATATAAGAAACACTAAAAAGTTTACTGTCACTTTAAGAGTTCAACAAGCACCTCACAGTGTTTCAGTGAAAATCTGAGAATCTCTCGGTTTCTTTAGTGCATCCATGCTGTGTGAGATTAAAATGTATATTTCTTTTTACTTTTTTATCTGACTGTAAAGAACAGAAAGGATATTAAGACATTATTCAGTGAAAGTGGAGCGTGCCTCATCTTTGATGGACACACATTACATGGAGGAAATGGTCCACTTTAAGCCCAAAGTATGCTTCGGTCAGTACCTGTGACGCAAATCTCGTCATCAGCAGAGTGCACAAGCACTGAACGTGTGCAGCCCGATTTTACTAACTGCGCATTTTTAAACATGCATATTGTGCATTCGCCTGGATTTATTTGCACTAATTAGTGGGTCCACAAAGTGGAACACTTACAGTACATTATGAGCCGTTGCTATCACGAAGAAGTGCTAGAAGATGTAATTGGCACTAAACATCAGGACATGAAAGTGAAAACAACAACAGTTGATGTGCAAGTCAAGAGCACGTGTGTGGGAAGGTCTGGAGATACCTGCATTTGTATAACTCGAATCTGAAGGAATATAAAGACAGCTTTATGGGTCTAAACTCCTGAAGAGAAAATCTGGTGACTCATAGCATTCGTAGCCTTTGTGCCAACCGCCTGTGTATGTGCGCACAGTTATATGGAGTATACTTTGACTGTACGCAGACGCTGAACGTTCACGTCAAAAATGGAAGTATACCTAGGGCTTTTATCTCAAGCACTTTTCATCAAAACAAGGCAATTTTACAGGTATTCCAGTTTTTAAAGTTCTAAAAGCTAAATTTAAGCACTTTAAGGACCTTGTGTGAACCCTGTAAACTTTGTAGAAAAAAAGCGCAGTGGGAGTAAAATCAAATGATTGAGAGATTATGATGTTTGACAGGTCATTACATTTTTTGGGGGGATTTTCTCCCCTTTTCTCCCCAATTTGGAATGCCCAATTCCCAATGTGCTCTAAGTCCTTGAGGTGGCGTAGTGACTCAATCCGGGTGGTGGAGGACGAATCTCAGTTGCCTCCACGTCTGAGACCGTCAATCAGCACATCTTGTCACATGGTTTGTTGAGCACATTACCGCGGAGACCTATCGTGTGTGGAGGCTCACGCTATTCTCCGCGGCATCCATGCACAACTCACCACGTGCCCCACCGAGAGCGAGAACTACATTATAGCGACCACGAGGAGGATAACCCAACGTGACACTACCCACCCTAGCACCCGGGCCAATTGGTTGCTTAGTAAGCCTGACTGGAGTCACTCAGCATGCCCTGGATTCGAACTTGCAACTCCAGGTGTGGTAGTCAGTGTCTTTACTTGCTGAGCTACTCAGGCCCCCAGTTATTTCATTAATGATCAAATGGACAGAAAACAATGTTGCAAATTTATAAATATCGAGCTATGCCACGATATGGTTTGTCATTTTCTTTTTATTTCTTTTTTATCCCCTTTTCTCCCAATTTGGCATGCCCAATTCCCACTAATTAATTATAATTATATTTATTTATCACACATTATACATTTGTACATATACAGTGAAATTCTTTTTTTCACATATCCCAGCTAAGCTGGGGTCAGAGCGCAGGGTCAGCCATGATACGGCACCCCTGGAGCAGATAGGGTCAAGGGCCTTGCTCAAGGGCCCAACAGTGGCATCTTGGCAGTGCTGGGGCTTGAGTATTCAGGGTTTTATTCAACAAGCTACATCTTCACAGATGCTCCAAAAAGGCCTTATGCTTACATGCAGAATGCTAACACCTCACAATGTTGTCTGGTCTACTCTCTTGTCAGGAAAGTTTACACTTTAAAAAACTCTCTTCAAAGGCAGTTTGACAAAGGCAGCATAAACACGCACAAAAGACACCTGAGTTCCCCCAGACAATGAATTCAGAGATTTCTCCTTCATTATGGGGGAAAAAGCGGAGTACCGACATCAAATATTCATTCTGAGGGCATAAGAAACTGTAAATTATACATACTACTTCTGTGTATTTAAAAATATGCCACGATATGATTAGCATTGATATTTGGGTACAAATGACAAGCTAGTCTCCCATTTGTGATGGCGTCTGGGCCTAAGACTCTGTTCTTTCAGGTTCCCCCTCTAGCACATTGTCATTGGCATGTCTCATTAATGTTTAAAACGGAGACGCTTTTAATTGTCAGGCCTCTGACAGGTTGATGGGAATGAGGTGGAAATTAATTTTCTGCTGCCATGCATAATGTAATTTGGGAGGCCATTGTAGGTGCGCTGGAATATTGAGGCAGCCCTGGACGACAGCGGTGATTATTTAAGTTTTATTTTAAGACCTTACAAACTAGAAGATCTAGGTCATGAGTGACAGGTAGATCTGTCACACATCTCAAAAGGTCTGTAGAAAACTTTTAGATACATAGTACATAAAAACATGCAGAAAAATAAATGAAATCAAATCAATAAAGTGGCCACTACAAGGTTTTATCGAAGTTTCTATATACTGTATGGTTAAATAGATACATGACAGAAAAGGCCAATCTCAGTATTCAAGTAAATGCAAGAGAGAAGACCAATCGTATGCAGTATGCACATATCAATGCCGTCATCACTGCTGAGAAATGTTCTACCTGGTCTCAGAGAAACACGTTACTATACAGTAAATTTTTTGTAAAATTATTTTTACGTGGCTTGTTGTACGTATCGAGGCAGTTTCCTGGTGAAATGATCACTAGAAGCTCTACAACAAGCGAGTCGACAGATGAACTGAAAGGGTCTCGGAAGCACCACAAAATCGTATGGTTGCTTCAGCAATTAGCCTACGTTTTTAATGTCACATTTGCTTTAATGACACTATCGGTACGGTTTAGGTTTAAGGTTTGGAGGTAGGTTTTGTTGTTTTAAAACTCAACAGAGCATTGACCTTATCTTAATCTTTCTTATCTGTTAGGAAGAACATTTAATGTGTTCATGCAATATTATCTTGTAGTTCTGTGCTTTTGTATGTGCAGCGAGGATCACCGTGAGACTCCCAAGCTCTCTGTTTACATTGAAGTGCATCATCCTGCATTAAGGAGCGCATAAGCGGTTTTGTGCCGCTCTGTAGTGGAGCATTTCTTATTTCTTACTTTGATAGTTTTGTGCAATAAGATGTTGTAGTTATTTAGCCTATATTTGTGGTTGAAAATCCGTTAGTTACATATTGAAATGCTGCGCTTACCGTCCGCATAACCCTCTGAAACGCGTCTGATCAGGGTCATGTGACTGTAACCGAGCTTAATTATAACTTATTATTACACATGGATAATGAGGAGGTAGACGGCCATTTTCGCAAAATAAACACCAACAGAACTCCAACGCAAACCGGAGGTTGATTTCAGATGTTCTGCGATTTCTTTCTTCTCAAATTACATAATTTCAATGCAATTCAATATTTTATGTCCATGTATTTATTTATTTGGTTAGTAGCCGTGTAATAAGTGTGATAACGTACAACTGCTTCGCGTCAGGGTCCTGATCACCCTGTCGGGGTTTATTGTGCGATAACAACCGGCTGAATGTACATTATCCCTTACATATCCTTAACGCAGGCTAGTCGATTATGAAAATAGTTCATTTTGCACATCCCTACTTTTAGCGGCACTGAGTGGACATTTCAGCTCTGAACTACTGCGAAACGTTTAAGGAGCAGCGTAATATTATTTTGCAAAAATGTTACCGCAGGCATGTTTTTTATTTTTATTTATTTATTTTTTTTATAATATCAGGCTGAAATTTGTAATAGTGAACATACTAAGGGGCCATTCACACCGAAAGGGATTTGTCTCTGGATTTGTTTTTAAAAGTTGAAGTTCTTTTTAACTTTACACAAGTACTAACACTGAAAAAACTGACATTTAAAGACATCCATCTAGTGCATGTTTTCATAGAAACATAATTAAACAACAATGCAGATGGAAGAAAAAACATATTTGCTTTCGGTTTTGATCACACTATATATATATTTTTTTTAAAAAAAGCAAAAAGTCTACAAAAACCCAAAATAGCACCCCAAGCGCCACTGTAATCTCCAACGTTATGCACCACTGTCATTTCTCTTATTTTAATTTTAGCACTGGCATCACCCAAATAATAATATATCATCTGAATTGTATGGTAATAATTGGCAGATGCTTCCAAAGGTCAGCATTTATGGGCTCAAATTTGAAATTGTTTCAACTTAAACGCAATGCTTATCGGAAATGCAACGCAACCCTGGAAGTATCACTGATGCTTCACTTCATAGAGCTCGATGTATTCCGCAGCGATTATGCGACTCATATGGAAATACCTTAAGACTAAAACTATTTATAAAACAAACTTTAAATGGAGTATGTACATTGAGAGGTTCGGGCTGAATGTATTTAATGTATTTAAAATTAAATAGTTAGATTTGGGATTTTAGAACAAACCCTAAACAATGTTTGAGTAATATCAGCAGACTGCAGCAGAACCATCTAGGCCAACTATAATAAGCGCATCGTTGAAAAACAAAACAAAGCAAAACAAAACAAAACGCAAAGCAATATAAAACAAAAAGCAAAGCAAATAAAAAAAAACAAAACACAAAGCAAAGCAAAGCAAAGCAAAGCAATGCAAACAAAACAAAGCAAAGCAAACCAAAACAAAAAGCAAAACAAAGCAAAGCAATACAAAACAAAAAGCAAAGCAAACAAAAAAAGAAAAGCAAAACAAAGCAAGGCAAACCAATGCAAACAAATCAAAACAAAACAAAACAAAAAGCAAACAAAAGCAAACAAAACAAAACAAAGAAAAAAACAAAGCAATACAAAACAAAACAAAAAGCAAAGCAAACAAAACAAAAAGCAAAGCAAAGAAAACAAAAACAAAAAGCAAAGCAAAGCAAACCAAAACAAAAAGGAAAAAACAAAGCAAACAAAACAAAGCAAAGCAAATAAAACAAAGCAAAGCAAACAAAACAAAACAAAGCAAAGCAAAGCAAAGCAAAGCAAACAAAACAAAGCAAAGCAAACAAAACAAAGCAAAGCAAAGCAAACAAAACAAAACAAAGCAAAGCAAAGCAAAGCAAAGCAAACAAAAAAAGAAAAACAAAACAAAAAGCAAAGCAAAGCAATGCAAACAAAACAAAACAAAAAGCAAAGAAAAGCAAACAAAACAAAACAAAGAAAAAGCAAAGCAAATCATACAAAACAAAACAAAAAGCAAAGCAAACAAAACAAAAAAAGCAAAGCAAAGCAAAGCAAAGCAATACAAAGCAATACAAATCAAAACAAAACAAAACAAAAACCTGAAGTTTCTACACTAAATAAAACAACTCTTGATCAAGGTGAGATGGTGTGTAAAACAACCTCACAGTTTAAAACTTAAACACCCAATGAGGATCTCGATCTCTCTCCCTCTCTCTCTCACAGAGTCAGCGAGAAGGCCTCTGACGCACATCACCCTTAGTCGTGTTCATTTTAGCATCAAAGCCGTACCCCACATGCATGCCTGCGGCTGGCTCTGTCTTCCCCCTCCCCCCACTGATGCTGTCTGACTTGTCTGCATTCTCCTGTTTATGAATGATTAATAAATGACAGATCTGTTTTACTGGCACATCATGGGCTGAGCTTTCACCATGTCACTTTTGACATCGATGCCACAGGGAGGAGAATTGGCCCAGCTCTTTCTCTCACTCTTTCTCTTTATTGTTTTCCACAGCTGGGTGACATATTAAAGATAAATCATTCAAAGCAATGTCATTTGCTTCTCAAAACTACATCCCTCTTGTCTGGGGTCCAACCAGACAAAGTCCTGACAGAGGAACATGCCCTTTTAGGAGCGGTAGAGGAACATGCCATATTTACAGAGGTCAGATTAGAAGATTAAAATATTATTTGTGGTTTTACTTTCATGTTAAAAAAAATTGCATTATTTGGCTTTTTTTTAATCTTTATGTCTGTCCATTAAAACGATAAATAAAAATGTATACCCTTACAAAAATGTATCATGGTAACATTATCTTCCGGAAAAAAACATATTTACTACATTTAATGTTTCTGAACTCGTACCTTAGTTTCACTGTCATCCTAAAATAAAATAAAGTAAAAAAGAAATACATTTATATACGTATATATATATATATATATATATATATATATATATATATATATATATATATATATATATATATATATATATCAGTGCATCCGGAAAGTATTCACAGTGCTTCGCTTTTTCTACATTTTGTTATGTTACAGCCTTATTTCAAAATGGATTAAATTCATTATTTTCCTCAAAATTCTACAAACAATACCCCATAATGACAACGTGAAAGAAGTTTGTTTGAAATCTTTGCAAATATATAAAAAATAAAAAAAAATTAAAAAAATAAATAAATAAATCACATGTACATTAAGTATTCACAGCCTTTGCTCAATACTTTGTTGAAGCACCTTTGGCACCAATTACAGCCTCAAGTCTTTTTATGTATGATGCTACAAGCTTGGCACACCTATTTTTGGGCAGTTTCTCCCATTCTTCTTTGCAGGACCTCTCAAGCTCCATCAGGTTGAATGGGGAGCGTCAGTGTGCAGCCATTTTCAGATCTGTCCAGAGATGTTCAATCGGGTTCAAGTCTGGGCTCTGGCTGGGCCACTCAAGGACATTCACAGAGTTGTCCCGTAGCCACTCCTTTGTTATCTTGCCGGTGTGCTTAGGGTTGTTGTCCTGTTGGAAGATGAACCTTCGCCCCAGTCTGAGGTCCAGAGCGCTCTGGAGCAGGTTTTCATCAAGGATATCTCTGTACATTGCTGCATTCATCTTTCCCTCGATCCTGACTAGTCTCCCAGTCCTGCCGCTGAAAAACATCCCCACAGCATGATGCTGCCACCACCATGCTTCACTGTAGGGATGGTATTGGCCAGGTGATGAGCGGTGCCTGGTTTCCTCCAGACATGACGCTTGCCATTCAGGCCAAAGAGTTCAATCTTTGTTTCTCATGGTATGAGAGTCCTTCAGGTGCCTTTTGGCAAACTCCAGGTGGGCTGTCATGTGCCTTTTACTGAGGAGTGGCTTCCGAGTGCTGCAGAGACGGTTGTTCTTCTGGAAGGTTCTCCTCTCTCCACAGAGAAATGCTGGAGCTCTGTCAGAGTGACCATCGGGTTCTTGGTCACCTCCCTGACTAAGGCCCTTCTCCCCCGATCGCTCAGTTTGGCCAGGCGGCCAGCTCTAGGAAGAGTCTTGGTGGTTCCAAACTTCTTCCATTTACGGATGATGGAGGCCACAATGCTCATTGGGACCTTCAATGCTGCAGAAATTTGTCTGTACCCTTCCCCAGATACTTTCCAGATGCAGTGTGTGTATATATATATATATATATATATATGTATATTTATTTTTTTTTTATTTATTTTTTTTTTTTTTACTATTAAAAATGTATATAGAGTAAAAAAGATTTTCACACCATTTGACAGAGACCCCATATTAATTTATTATTGTTCTACAATTTTACAGTATGGTAACAATAAACGTAGCAACTGTGGTGTTTTGGTGAATGCTATGCCAATTCTTTTGAAAGAGTGAAACCACAATTTGACAGTAATTCATTTAATACAGTGATATACTGAGCACACGAGCAAGAAGCTTTTAAAATATTTATATTTTATTTTATTTATTAAAATTGCTCTAGGTTTGACAGCAAGTTGCCATTTGTTCTTGCATGTGTTGCAACTTTACTCAACGTGTCAGTTCATATGGAGTAGTTTTATGTTTTTTTTATGGTGATTTTTGGAGCTGTATGGAAAAAAAATGCTGCAAAAAGATTCTACAAAAATAACAAATAACTGTTTACAGGTTTGGAGTGACATTTACATTTATGCATTTTTGTCAGACGCTTACATTTGGTACTACAGTGTGTCTTTAACAGCAGGTTATGAAGACTTGCATGCTGGGATGGTGGAACCTCTAATATGTTTCCCTTAAAACATGTCACCAAATTGACATTAATTAGTAATGCAGAGTGAAAGGACAACGACAAAGCAATTAGACACAGTCTTTTTCGAATATTCAAAAGCAACAAAAGTGTTTTGATTGAAGCAGCTACATAACCATGGCCGTAAATGACAGTGCGGTCTTGACGTGTTCACATACCATACTGGCACAGAGTTTAACAGCACAGACGGTTCATTAGTGAGGGTGCCGCTCTGAATGTCTCCACCAGATCTCGAAAGTTACGGTGGCGAAGAGTGCATCATGTCTGAGATGTTTTTAATCTCTTTGTTTTTTAAATGAAGTGAATTTGGCAGACCAGGCTATCGGAACATTGCCTCTCTAAGTTTCAGTTAGGCTGCCAGTCCCGCGGGACCTTGCCATGGCACTGACAGATAATTGCTAATTGTTGGAGGCACAACCTGGCACAATAATGGCTTTGCACACAACCTTTTTGACGTTCCTTGTCTCAGTAGTTCTGTTGCTGTTGTTTAATTCCAGATTTTTTTCTTTCATACTTTCTTTCCTACTTCAACAGACAACAGTCTGCAGTGTAAAAACAGCTATAAATGGCTAAATACAAGAAAAACAAGACCAATCACAATTTTGTATGCAAATGTCATGATGATGTCACCATTGTCGTTTACAATTTGAATTTAAACATTCTATCAAAGTCAAGAGGGATTTTCAAACTTTAATCTTATTATAAAAATAAAGTTTACAATAAATAAATAAAAAAGAGAAACTTTTTTAGTTTGTTTTCTGTTTGTTTGGTTGTTTGTTTTCTTTCAGTTTTGCATTCCCGCGCATCAGTTTTGTGTTCTCAAATAATAATAAATATTAAAAAAAAAAAAAAAAAATGTACCATTGTTTTACTAAAGTAAAAATATTTTAACTATTATATTCATGGTAAAATCATAGAAATAATACAGGAATATAGTAAAAATCGTAATCCTAATTAATTACTGTGAAGGAACACAAAACTATTTCAGAAAATAAATTTCCTCCCTTTCTCAAGTAAAATAAATAAATAAATAAATAAATAAATAAATGCAAAGCTGAAATGATCTACAAAACTGTTGAAATGGTGTCTGCACATTAAGTGGTTCAGGCTAAATTAAGAACAGAGTTTAAGGGTTAATATTTAAAGTTTGGATCTTAAAACAAGCTCTAAAGAGAATGGTTAAGGAATACCAATTCATTGCAATCTTACAAGCCCTATAATAAGGCCACATTTGTGGGAGCCACTTGTATCATTCGTCCTTTCAAATGTTATTAAAACATGAGATTCTTGGTCCTGATATATTTTTAACTGTGTAAATGCATTTTTGGCTTGTCACTCGCTGACAGCACTGCCATAGTCTGCAGTGAGCCACCAGGGAAATTTACATGCATTTGAATTTGCACTGCCAAGCCCTGCCATCTTCCCTTGACAGCCTATTTAGCTGGGTGATAAGTTAATCTGGGTCTCGCTCAGAGGGTGCTGTGCTCAGTCCAGAGATGCTTCTGTGGGAATCAGTGTGTGAACTCTCGCAGCTCAGCACATGAACTCATCGACAACCAAACTACTATTTTTATAAAAACAAACAAAGGAATTGTTCTGTTTGTGTGGGTCACTGCACCACTTTGAGACACTGAAGTATTCAATGAGATTCTGCTAGAAATATGGATTAAGACTAATTGGAAGATATTTGTCTTCCTGTTTTTCTTTTTCTTTTTCTTTTTTTTTTTTCTTTTTTTGAAGAGGACATCGGAAACTCGAGTTCAATTTCTCAAAAAGGACACTGCTAATCTACAATATTTCTGAATATTTTAGTAGACTCCCTGCAGTGCTCAGTATCTCTGAAATTATGATTAAATTGTGGCTTTATCCTTTCAAAAATTTGTCATCACTTACACCAAAATACCAGTTACTTCTTTTATTTTTACTGTACTGTAAAACTGTAAAATCATACATTAATATGGGTTATCCTCCAATCAGGGTAAGAAGCTTTCAAAATCTTAGTAACCTTAAATAATAATAATAAATTAGTATATTTATGCTATATTAATATTATTATTATTATTATGCATAATAATAATATTAATATAGCATAAATATACTATTAATTATAAATAATAATAATTATTATTATTATTATTATTAATAATAATAATAATAATTACTATTATATTAAAATGTATAAATTAGTATATTTATTATTTAAAAAAAACAATAATAATATTATTAATAATAATAATTAGGGATGCACCAATATGGACATTTTGGTAGATAACAATAACCGATAATTCATTATATTTGAAGGCCAATATTTACATTTCAATTTAGTCATTTAGTAGACGCTTTTATCCAAAGTGACTTACAAATGAGGAACATACAAAGCAAGTTGTTATACAAATTTAAACAACATCTTCAATGTTGTACTGCCAAGCTTTCAAGGTGGCTGCAGTAGTATAGGTGCTAGCGCAGAAGAAAGAGACAGAAGTAATTTTTGTTGTTGTTGTTGCTGTGTACAGTAAGTGAAAGTTAAGTTCAACAGTAAGTGCAATTAGTGTGGGTTGGTTAAGTGCGTTAAGATGTGTTTTCAGCTGGTTCTTGAATGTTGAGATGGTATCAGCAGATCATGTGGATGTTGGAAGCTCATTCCACCACAGTGAACAGAGAAAGTGAAAGATCGTGAAATAGACTTTGATCCTCTTTGTGATGGGACCACGAGGTGCTGCTCGTTCATAGACCGCAGAGAGCGAGTTGGAGCATAGACCTGGAGAAGTGAATTGAAGTAAGAGTGTGTGATTAAAATCTGTTAAATGACAACAACAAGGAATGTTAAAAAGTCTCAAACTCACTGTTAACATACAAAAAGAATAAAGAAACAAAATGCATGTGTGGCATGGATAAGTATAATGGAGTGTTTACTCAGATCCAGTATGATCTTCTAAAGCAAAGACTGCTACGGCTGACGTGTCACATCATGCAGAAGACACCAATCAAAACCCTCATGGTGAGTAGTGTGTGCCTGAAAAATCCATCATTTTTTGGCTTTAATATATCAACCTAATTTTCTTATTGGACTGATACCTTTAAAAATTCACATTTATCGGCCAATACCGATATGGCCGCCGACAAAATGTAATAAATAATAATTGTATTTAGAACCCCATGTGAGCAAGCTGAAGGCGACTGTGGCAAGGAACACAAAACTCCATAAAATGTTGGTTAATGAAGAAAAATAACCTTGAGAGAAACCAGACTCACTGTGGGGGCCAGTTCCCCTCTGGCTAAACAGCATGAATATAATGCCAATATTAGTTATTTGTGTGCAGTGCAAGTCATGGTTTAAAATGAGTAAACTAAGTAAGTGTTTTTTTTTTTTTTTTTTTTTTTTTTTATGAACTGTAAGATGAATGACTAATGTCTTTGAAGTTCATCCTGGATTAACTGCAGAAGTTCATATAGATGCATTGTCCTTTATTAGTTGGCTGATGAAGGCTTTTGTTGGCAATTAATTGATAGTCTATGTATTCCATTTCAAGAGTGTAGTCCATCATTAGACCAGGGTGATGCAGGCTGAGATCAATGAGGTGCATCATAGTTCAAACAGCAGGTCATTTCGGTGAGGTTCGGCGGGGTCCATTCTAAGTCCAAGGTTCAGGCAGTGGCATATGAAGTATCTAAAGTTTTACAGTTGGAGTTGGCATCAGTTCATCCTCTGACGTCCATCGTAATAGACTGAAGTGATGTTTGGCTGGCACCAGCTGCATTTAGTCGTCATCACTCAGAGACACGTAGCAGTGGAGTCCAACACGAAGCAGGAATGGAGCTGGATCCAGCTGGTTCTGGCGACATCAGGAGTCCCGAGGTTGAGATAGGGATACAAATAGAATAATATTAGCATAGATGCCATTCAATTTATTGCAGAGTTATAGATCATAGTCAATGTTTCTGGTTTCTGGCAGACCTAACTAAAGCAGCCTAATTGTGAGTTGAAGAATAAATTAGGTGTATGTCTGGCTAAATAGATGAGTCTTTAGTCTAGACTTAAACTGAGTGAACGTGTCTGCGTCCCGAACAGTGTTAGGGAGACTATTCCATAGTTTAGGAGCCAAATAGCAAAAGGATCTACATCCTTTTGTGGATTTTGATATTCTAGGAACTATTAACAGGCCAGAGTTTTGCGATTGGAATGAATGTGATGGAATATAGTGTGGTAGAAGGTCACTTAAGTACTGCGGAGCTAGACCATTCAAACTTTGTATGTAGTTAACATAATTTTTAATAAATATAAAATTTAACAGGTAGCCAATGTAACAACAATAAAATGGGGCTAATATGATCATGTTTCTTGGTTCTAGTCAGCACTCTGGCAGCTGCATTTTGCACCAATTGAAGTTTATTTATTGATCTTGCTGGACATCCTCCCAGTAATGCATTACAATAATCTAGTCTTGAGGTCATGAACGCATGAATTCGTTTTTCGGCATCAGCAACAGAGAGCATGTGTCGTACATTAGTAATATTTCTGAGGTGGAAGAATGCTGTTCTACAAACATTGGAAATTTGATTTTTAAAGGATAGATTGGTATCAAATATAACACCTAAGTTCTTCGCTGTTGTAGATGATGTAACAGTACATCCATCGAGAGTCAAATTATATTTTTTATATTTGGTCCAATAACTAGTACCTCTGTTTTGTCGGAATTGAGTAGGAGGAAATTCCTGGCCATCCAATCTTTTATTTAATTGATACACTCCATACTTAACTTTTGGTTGATTTCACAATTCCTCATTTACACATACAAAGTGGTAGCAGTCTGATAAATTGGACCTAAACCATGCTAATGCAGGTCCACTAATGCCAACATAATTCTCCAGCCTCTTCAAGAGAATGTCGTGATCTATCGTGTTGAATGCAGCACTAAGATCTAAAAGCACTAGAAGTGAAATGCAGCAACGATCAGATGATTAGAGCAAGTCATTTGTAACTCTGATAAGTGCAGACTATGTACTGTGATGGGGCCTAAATCCTGACTGAAATTGTTCATATATACCATTTCTCTGTAGAAATAAACATAGTTGGGAGGACACTACCTTTACAAAAACAAAAGGCTCAGCTTATAAAGTCACGTCCAGAGCACTTTAAATGAAATCAAAAATGTATAGTGGATAATTGCTTTTACTTAAAATGCAGAAAACAAGGAACCTCCAAGAAAACATAAAAAACTTTCTTTGCCCATACTAATTTACCAAATGTAGCCTAAGTTGAACCAGTTTAATAAAGAAATGTTACATTCCTATGGCCAACTTTCTTTTATTTAAAAAAGTCTATTGACTGCAATTTATAATTAATTTGATGTGTGAGCTAATTTTATAAACACAGTGTATTGCACTTAATTCAAATCTGTTATAGGACAACAACAAGGAATGTTAAAAAGTCTCAAACTCACTGTTAACATGCAATATGCTTTAACATACAAAAAGAATAAAGAAACAAAATGCATGTGTGGCATGGATAAGTATAATGGAGTGTTTACTCAGATCCAGTATGATCTTCTAAAGCAAAGTCTGCTACGTGCTGACGTGTCACATCATGCAGAAGACACCAATCAAAACCCTCATGGTGAGTAGTGTGTGCCTGAAAAATCCATCATTTTTTGGCTTTAATATATCAACCTCATTTTCTTATCAGACTGATACCTTTAAAAATTCATCGGCCGCTGACATATCATGCATTACTAATAATATAATTTAACGGTAATACTTTACAATAAGGTTTCATTCATTACATTAATTAATGCATTAGGTATCATGAACAAACAATTAACAATATATTTGTTACAGCATTTATTAATATTTGTTAATGTTAGTTAATAAAGATAGAACTGTTCATTGTTAGTTCATGTTAGTTCATAGTGCATTAACTGATGTTAACTAATACAACTTCTGATTTTAAAAATGTATTAGTACATTTTGAAATTAACATTAAGATTAATAAATGCTTTATGAGTATTGTTCATTGCTAGTTCATGTTAACTAATGTTGTATAGTAGTAAAGTGTTACCAATTTAACAATATTAAAATAATAATAATACCAATAATAAAAATGTACAATATTAATACTGTTATCCATATTTAAATTTTATAATAATTATACTAATGCTATTAATATTATTTATTATTATTTTGACAGTTGTGACTAATACTAAAGTAATAATTTTATTGTATAAACATGAAATGTAGCAATTATGGCATTTTGGCAACAACAAAAAAAACAACAGGTGACATTTTGGTAAGGGTTTACTGTACTTTTCTTTTTTTAATAATTTTTTATATATATATATATATATATATATATATAAAGGAGAAATTTTTTAAAACATATTTTAAAATTCATTAATATTAATAATTCAAGGAAATAATTCAACTCATGTAAACCTGCTTGTTTTGTATCTTAAAAAAAATAAATACAAATAAAACATTGTGGCTAGATTCAGCGAATCAGAATCATGTCAACATCTGGGAGGTGTCACTCAGAGGCGGCATCTCCTTTGGGCTTTGTGGTTTCAGAGGTTAAATCAGATTGACACTGACAGTTTTCAACACTGTATAGGTTCTCACGGTCCCGTCAGAGAGAATGCACACTTTTTACCATAGATTCGATGGCAAGCTCTGACCAGATATAGATATATGCCAAGATAGAGAGTGAGAAGCAGAGAAAAAGAATCAAAAATTTAAATTCGGTAACACTTTATTTAACAACATAAGTTAACTAACAATGTCTTAATCTTGTTTAACAATGTATTAATCTTGGTTTAGCCATAGCCTAGCGGGCTGCGCTCATGACATATAAAGCTGATGCATCACGGGTGACTGAGTACAAGTCCTGGAGCATGAAGTCCTTCCCAATCCCATTCCCACTCTTCTCCCCTATCATTTCCTGTCAGCTCTCCACTGTCCTCTCACTAAAAAAGCCAGGGTTACTCCATTATGAATAAAATGTGCCTTTTCTAATAAAAGTCCCAAATCATAGTGAAATTTATCAAAATTTCTCATTTTGTGTTTCACGGAAGAAAGTCAGTCATACTTTAGAACGACATGATGGTGAGGAAATGATGACAGAATTAAAATTTTTGGGTGAACTATCCCTTTAAGGAAAACAGTAAGACTGGAAGGGGGGAAAGAAACTAGTGCTTTTAGGGACAGTGTGTCTGAAGGTGTTGAACTGAGTGGTTCCAGAGGGACCCGGTGACCCCAGAGTAGCCTGGGGTCAGAGGTGAAATTGGGAGAAAGTCACCCCTAGGGTCAGCCACTTACCTTACACAGCAAATTTAAAACAGACCTCAATGCTGAGATGCAACCTGAGACTTGTCCACTCAGTAGGCACCTCGCTGAAGTGAAGAGAGAAATATCTTTCTGAACTCCGAGTAAAATGCAGCGGGGCTCACAGATGCATTTTGTGAGGTTAACCAAACACAGACTCACCGTTGCGTTTTTCAGACCTTGTCAGTCGTGCAGAAGCCGGCGCAATGGCGAGTTCTTCTTCCATAAATGTCGGCGAGATGCCGGATAGACAGCAACCCTCATGAGAGGCAGCATTTCATCTTTGCTGGAGTTAAAGTACAATTTGGTTTGCCTGCCAGTGAGTGTGTGTGTGGGGGGATGCTCTTGCTGCGGCCGTTTAACACTCCACTGCCCTAGTGAGAAAGACAAGCACATGAAAAGAAATCAATTAGAAGTAACAAGCAAGACCTTAAAAACGAGTCCTCCGCACAGGCCAGTGAAGAGGAAAAGCAGACCAAACAGATGGATACTGTAGCCTCATCTTTTTCTCAGAGAAAAACAAATACTGCGGTGTAGATTTATGGTCAGGATCTCTTCAGTGCACACAGGCCATATTTTCAACATATTTTTTTCCTTGCTGCTACATGTGTGGCCGTAGTAAAACAATGACATGCTCAGTAACATTAAGTCATATTTTTTTATTACTATATACAGGGTGGCCCAAAAAAAAAAAAAAAAACAAAACAGGGCCACTATGTTTGATTGCTCATATCTTAAAAATGCATAAAGGTATTTGGACAATTTTTTTTTTTAATTATATTTATTTTTCTCACATTTGCACATATACAGTGAAATTCTTTTTTTTTTTCCCACATATCCCAGCTAAGCTGGGGTCAGAGTGCAGGGTCAGCCATGATACAGCACCCCTGGAGCAGATAGGATCAAGGGCCTTGCTCAAGGGCCCAACAGAGGCATCTTGGCACTGCTGGGGCTTGAACCCCCAACCTTCTGGTCAGTAACCCAGAGCCTTAACTGCTGAGCCACCACTGCCCCAGTGGTGTACTTCTACACTGTGATGTCATCGTGAGAAGCAACGTACTACAAATAAACAAGGCGACATGGCGAAAGAGAAGCACCTACGTTTGCTGCCATTGAAAACATAGCTAAACTATTTACTTATTGATTTATTTGTAGCAAGTTGTTGCTCACAATGACGTCACAGTGTAGTCATTTTGTTGTTAACAAAAAGTCGTAGAAGTACGCCAAAAATCGTGCAAATGCCTTTATGCATTTTTAAGATATGAGCAATCAAACATACTGGCCATGTTTTTGGTTTTTGGGCCACCCTGTATATATATATATATATATATATATATATATATATATATATATATATATATATATATATATATATAATTACAATAATTGTTTACTTGGCATTAGTATAAATGTATCTGCAATTTTGAAAAAAAAAAAACATATATATATAAATATATTTATTTCTCAGGTAATATTTCTCAGGGTTGATTATTATTAATACCAGACCAACTTTTCTTAGTTTTTCCCTTTAAAGAGAGCTTTTAGCCCTGTTGTACCCTACACAGTACAAAATAGGATAAAAAAAAATGTGGCAAAACCAGATCAGGTCAAAGGGACAGCTGAATTAAGAGATTTTCGAGAGTAACACCCTTCCTGTCTTCAGTGCTGTAATACCAAGGGAAATATTTAGTGTAGGACACTACACTGATTACTTTATACTAAAATACCTCTGCATACAGTGCCGTTAACCGCAGGACATTATAGGGGCAGTTGCATCCGTCTCTTCAGCTCCCACAGTAATCTGTTGTTTGACACGGGTCACTTCCCAGATCACACGTGTGCAGTGCATAATTACGTATTAATTAAGGTGGACTCAGGGCCAGCTCTCACAGGGCACATCACAGGGGTCCCATCCCTTTCTCAGGGTCTGACAGATCCCCAGACACTTGTTGAGGAGGAGCAGAGGTTTTGAACCAGATGTCCTGAACAGAGTCCCATCGGATGCATCACCCCCACTGTGAATAAAGGACACAGTCTCCTCCAGAACAAGAGACAGAGATAATACAGCTATCCAGAAAGAGCAGCCAATCACACTGCAAGTTGAGGGAAAGCAATTTTACATTGTGGCCATACGGAGGTGGAGTTTGCATTGTAATGTTACAGTTACAGTTGCAGTAAAAGCTGCTGATCTTTGAATATGTAAATTTCTCTGAACTGGGCGTGTTTAAATGTTTCCAGAATAGCTTCAATATATTTCATAGGTGCTCAGGAAACACTAAATTCAGTGACTGAATGTGGTTGTTACATGTTTTGCACTTTTTCTAAATACTTTAAAAGGTGATGTGTGTAATTGCTGCACAAATAAAAACGAATAACTAATTGGGCATTTGTTGAGTCAATGTTGTTGTGTCGGGTTGGTCAGACCAGTCAAAACAAACAGAAAATTTGTTGATAGTGCCACAGAGCCACATGTTTTTCTTTGTTTGCTTGTTTTTTAGGGAAATCCACATACAAATGACTTGGATATACTAGGAGAAATTATTTTTACCTTAAAAACATTAAAAAAAACAAAAAAAATAAAAAATCACATTTAAATGTTTATATTTTATCAATTATACAAAAAATAATACAGATAAAATAAAACAAAATACAAATAAAAATAATAATATAATAAAACATTAAATAATTGCAAAATACACATTTTAAAATAAAAAATTTAATTAAAACACAAACAAAAAAAAGTACTAATAAAAATATATAATTATAATTAAAAATGTATGCCAATATTATTGCGCACAATCCATAAGTGCATTTTATTCCAAAGGAAAAAAAAAAAATGTTTTCATAGTTTTAATAATAGTAATAACTTGCTCAGCCTCTAAAACAACTTTGCTTTTAGGCTAAATCCTTGATTTTGATGATAATCTTTAGATTAATTTCAATATTTTGCTTATGTCTGCGTCTAGACGATAAGGTGTGTGTTGCTAAAAACACAAGCAGTTCTAGTTAACTGAATTACAGTCATGAAATCAGCAGGTTAGGAAGTATTAGCTGGCTAGCGGCTACATAGCCCTGCTGTCATGTTAACCAGTAATGAGGGTAGCTAGTCGATACTCTATGGTATGTAAGGGATAATGTACAGTCAGCCGGTAGTTATCACACAATAAACCATGACAGGTTGATCAGGACCCCGACATGAAGTGGAGGGGTCTTGTATCACCCTGAAGGGGTTTATTTTGCAATAACAACTGACTGACGGTACATTATCCCTCTTATTACATGGCTACTAACCAAATAAATAAATACATGGTCATAAAATATTGATTTGCTTTGAAATTATGTAATTTGAGAAGAAAGAATTCACTGAACAGCTGAAATCAACCTCCGGTTTGCGTCTGAGTTCTTTTGGTGTTTATTTTGTGAAAATGACCGTCTGTATCTTCATTATCCAGGATATTACAAAACTACTTGCCATATAAACAAACAAATGGACATGAAACATTGATTTGAGTTGAAATTATTTTATTAGCTTACTTGTAGAGATTGCACAGTGGTCCGAGAAGCAGGAGAGAAGTCTCGCAGGACCGGGATGAGCGGTCTTATACGTGAATGTGCAGTTGTTACAGAGCAATATCGGACCTCTAGATGGCGCCATTAACCAATCAGAATCAAGTATTCCAGACAGCCGTGTAATAACAATGTGTATTGAACAAGACAGCACTGACCATGCAATATATCTACTGAACACAACAGATTGCTGTGTATTCATGTACTTTTTAGTTAAATATGTCTACATGACGCATAGTGCTGTCACATCTGCTATTTGTTATTTATTTTTTTGGACACAGGCAAAAAAGTCTTTCAGTGGACATAATGTCTTTTAGGCTACAGCAATTACATCATGTGCAGGTTACATAGCTGACACGCATCCGGCCAAATCCAGGACATTGTTACAGACTTAAAGCTGAAGTATGTAACTTTTTTGGTGTTAAAATACTTTCTCCTATCCCAGCTTAATATGCAGAGACGGCCATTTGTAAGTCATTCATAGATTTACTTGAAAACTGTAAAAACTGTGTCTCTGTGGCACTATAAAAATTCCTCTGTTAATTTTGAGAAACCCCTTATAAGAGATATTGATAGATAGATATATATGATAGTTAGACAGACAGACAGATATATAAATAGAGAGGTAGACAGATAGAGAATTAGAAAAACAGACAGACAATTTACTTGACCAATGGCATGAGTTGGGGGTGGGACTTTCTGTTGGTTCGATCAACGACAGAAGGGTGGGCATAATTAGAAAGCTGTTTTGAAAAACAATGTTTACTTTTGCAATTTCTTTTGGTGGCACTAGTGGTGCTGAAATTACATACTTCAGCTTTAAAAATTAATGACCAAGAGGAGAGTTAAAAGTCAGCAGAACAGAGGTTACACACGTCATGTAGGATTAAATCTTTAAATGAGTATACTTCTTAAACTTACAAATTACAAAGGTAGCCAACCAACATGAAAACAGTGGTGCGCATTTATTAAGATAATTACGGTAACCCGAAGGAAGAGCAGAGAGACTCTGAGCTTTCTGAGCATTATTTTATCGAGCTAGCCAGTGAGTCTAATACGAGACATTATTCTGATTATGCAATTGTTTGTATTTTTTGCAATACACACTACGTTATATCAGCCAATAATAAAGAATAAGCGAGACACTGGAACAACAACAAGATGCAATTTAGCAGCCAAAGACATCTGTATGACATATATGTACATGCATATGTTAACATATACTGTACTCTCACTTTGCACTTTATTAGGAACACCTACATCTACTCATTCATGCGATTATCTAATCAGTCAATTGTGTGGCAGCAGTGCAGTGCATAAAATCATTCAGATTTGGGTCAGGAGCTTTAGTTAATGTTCACATCAACCATCAGAATTGGGAAAAATGCGATCTCAGTGACTGACCATGGCATGATTGTTGGTGCCAGATGGGCTGGTTTGAGTATTTCTGTAACTTCTAAATTTTCACACACAACAGTCTCTAGAGTTCACTCCGAATGGTGCCAAAAACAATAAACATTCAGTGAGTGGCAGTTCTGTGGACGGAAATGCCTTGTTGATGACAGAGGTCAATGGAGAATGGCCAGACTGGTTCGAGCTGACAGAAAGTCTACGGTAACTCAGATAACCACTCTGTACAATTGTCGTGAGCAGAATAGCACCTCAGAATGTGCAACATGTTGAACCATGAGGTGGAAGGGCTACAAGAGCAGAAGACCATGTCTGGCGATTTATTAGGACCATAGTGTTTCTAATAAAGTGCTCAGTGAGTGTGTATCCCTACATTTTCTTTACTTGGAAATGTCACATTACAGAAGTAAAATGAATCTGCCATTCCATGTTAATTTTAATGTGTGACAATTAATTACAAAGCTTGATTAATTGTGTCTTAATTCTGTATAATTGAATGAGAATTAAATTTCAGAGCATTTTTTTTCTGTTGTTCCCAAACGTAAGACAAAAGAAATGCAATTATGGTGCATGACAGCTCACAGCCTAACCAATAACATAAAAACACCTTTTTCTCTACCTTCAAGAATAAAAGAGAAAAGAAGAAGGGGGTGGAAGCGAAAGAGAGGGAAACGTCAGTCTAGTTCATTTGATGCAGGGATGCGGTCTCAAGTGCATGAGTGCCCTAAGGGCTGGGACCAGGGCGAGTGGAGCTGAACCCCAGAGGCTGATCCCGGCTCTCCCTCCTGCACTGTCCACAACAGCTGCAGCACCATTAGCTTCTCCTCCTCTGGAGCTCATTACAACTGATCAATACAAGCCACTGCTACCCATCCTCTAGCCAGCAGAAATTCTCTCTCAATCTCTTTCTTTCTTCCCTGTACTAGTCCACAACATGGCACTTTCACTATCCATCTTTATTTGTCTTTTTCTGGATCTGTCTGTCACGTTCTCCTCCAGTTCTTCCTCACTTCTTAAATGAACATTTCATCGTGCACAGTTGTATCTCTGTTCTTCTCTCTCATCCTACAGTATATACAGTACCTCTTTCTTCTTTACAAAGTATTTTACATTCAATAATTTCATAGATGGATGGATGGATGGAGAAACAGAAAGATAGAAGGACAGAAAGACAGACAGAAAGTAAAAAAAAATAGACAGACAGACAGACAGAGAATTGGAAAAACAGACAGACAAGTAGAAAAATAGACAGACATATAACAAGAAAAATAAACAAACAGACAGATAATTAGAAAAACAGACAGACATACAGAAAGACAGACAGACAGATAGAGAATTAGAAAAACAGACAGACAGACAAATAGAAAAATAGACAGACAGATAAAATGAAAAATAGACAGACAGATAGATATATAAATAGACAAACAAACAGTCAGAGAAACAGAAAATTAGACAGACAGACGGACGGACGGATGGACAGACAGACAGATAGATATAATTATTTTCTATCAGTTCTATATTTTCTGTTTTTTATCTCAATCAGTCATATTTTTTCAGTCATGTTCTTCTCTTTGCTGTGAGTATAAAATTCAAGACTGAGGGGAAAAAATGAGATAAATGGAAGCTCATTGACTTTGAATACATTCACACACTCTCTCTCTCTCTCTCTCCTCATACATTAGACCATCTCTAGAGAGAGAGAGAGATGGAGGGAGGAAAATGAAATTATAAAGATATGCATGATGTGGACAGAATTTAAAATGTCCATTTGTCACTCTGGATAATATAATCAATCTGAGTGATATTTCCTCCTTTTAAAAGCATAATGAGATGGATTTAACACTTTGATATTAAGTATACTTGCCTGTAAATAATGGAACAGTGTGAATAAAAGCTCTTGTCACTTTCAATATTGTGTACAACAATTTGATCACAAATGCTGATAGATTCACACATTCACACAGAAATATATGTTGATGTAGTCTCATGTGAGACCTGAGTTATTGTGTTATCTCTATGGACTGAAATTACCATTAGGGTGATACTGTGTTACTTACAGACAGAGAGACAGACAGACAGACAGATAGATCTTAGAAAGGCATAGATCTTTTAAGTGTCAGTAACAGAGCTTAATGATATTTTGGAAAAGCCTGTTGTTCAGGTCAAAGCAGATAAATTGAACGTCAAGAGCAGGTCAATCAGGATGAGTTTCGACAGTCCCTCTACGGGCTGCATTCATGTAAAATCATCCCACTGACCTAGTGAGAGAGCTGGATTCCATCAGCTCCCATCCACACGCCAGGGAAGTCAAATCGTTAAGATCCTGGTAGTTAAATTTGCAGGTTCGGATGCGAGCGGGAACATTAACCAACGTCAATGATGAGAGAGCATCCCATTCTTTTAGGGGAGCCTTTTAATCTCAGCAGAATCTAAACGAAGAGCAAAGCATTTCTCTGTTTATTTGCTTTTAAATTGGAGCTTTGAAGGAATCACAGAAAACAGAAAGAGAGGGAGAGAAAACAAAAGAAGAGGTAAAAATGACCTGCTGGCGTGTGAGTTTGTTGCTGGAAGGTAAGTCCTGCTTATATTGAAGCAAAGTTCTGAAAATAAGCAAAGAACAGATTTATTGATTTTTGGTAGAGTCTGGCTGTTGAAGAGGGAAGGAATAAAGAACTGCTCTTTGCCCGATATGTCCAAATGACGTCCCATGGGAGACGCTTAATGGTGGGGGAGGGGAAGGGGGGCAGGTGCCTTGCCTGTCTCTCGGATAAAACTGCCCGAGGCTAGGGCTAATGGTATTGGCTGAGCCTGCTATAAGAAGCTCACTTCTAATGGCCAACTTTGTGTGTGCCAGAAGACAGACAGATATCGATTGGTCCAAATGCCCTTGAGTTGGCAACATCTAAAATGAAAATCCACCACGCAAGCAGAAACTTTCTGCAAGTTATGTTTCTGGAATGCAATGTGAAAAGAGGGGCATTTGGAAAGGGGTGGAGGGGGTACATGGAAAAAAAAATATATATCTATGTATAATTTATGCTACACCCCTCTTTTATTCTGCCCCCCCCCCCCCCCCACACTCTTTTTTTTGTCAAATGTCTCTTTTTTTGTTTTGGGGGAAAAAGGAAATATTATCATGTGAGAGGAAAAGAGAATTTCCATTTTAACATCTTTAACTGATGCTGTATTTCTCCGTCACTCTCTAAATGGTGCCAAAAATCCTGCCATACATTATTGTGTCCATGCCATACAAATTAAACATTCATTTATTATTAAAATAGCAATAACAAGGGAGAGATTGAGTTCTCTCATGTCTCAATAATTGTTAGTAATACCACTTCATGGTCTCAAAGAATGAGAGAACAGTGACAACAAAAACTTTCGCAAAAATCCGCAACATTGTTAAATAAGGTCAGACGACACTGTTAGGCTAGTTGGGGCAACAATTGTGGGAATATTGTTGGTTTAATTTGTGTTTACAGTATGTAGATTCAAAGTAAATGACAATTGACTCTAAAAAAAAAAAAAAATGTATCCCCTTTTCTCCCCAAATTGGCATGCCCCATTGTCACTACTTACTAGGTCCTCGTAATGATGCGGTTACTCACCTCAGTTCGGGTGGTGGAGGACAAGTCTCAGTTGCCTCCGCTTCTGAGACAGTCAATCCGTGCATCTTATCACATGGTTCGTTGTGCATGACAGAGCGGAGACTCACAGCATGTGGAGGCTCATGCTATTCTTCACGATCCACGCACAACTTACCACGTGCCCCAATGAGAGCGAGAACCACTAATGGTGACCACGAGGAGGTTACCCCATGTGACTTTACCCTCCCTAGCAACCAGGACACTTTGGTTGCTTAGGAGACCTGGCTGGAGTCACTCAGCACACCCTGGATTCAAACTTGCGACTCCAGGGATGGTAGTCAGCGTCAATACTCGCTGAGCTACCCAGGCCCCTGACAATTTACTCTTAATTAAAACTCTTAAGCAACTGACTCTTATTATATGTGACTCAAACATTCCAGTATACTTTTTTTTTTTTAACAGTGTATGTCTAAAGATGCCACCAAAACAATGTTGAGTGTATGTTTTACCAGTAAACAAATTTACAGGACATGTCCCTTTAAACATTTCAATAATGGTCAAACACCTGCTTTGAAGTGATAATTAGTATACAGTAAAAACAGTTTGATTTTCCCTAGTTACCCTCATTAAGTCATACACTGATCCCACGGCCAGCTAAAACAGTGGTGTAGGTGCCAAACACCGGCACAGAATCTGAACAATGTTTTAAATGCTGGATTTCAGGGCAAGATTTCACTTTCCATAAATTACACAAACACCACAAGGCCAATGCAGAGCTGAACGGCACGAATCAACCGTTTGGGGTTCAAGCAAAAACACAGATTAGGTGGAACCAACTCAAAGTTCCAAACCAATCAGGAAGCATCGAGAGACATGCCCCAGTGTGGAATAAATTAAATGCAAATGGCTAAAAAACAAACACTTAAAAAAATAAATAAATTAAAACACTGGAAAAAGTGAGAATGGAAAGTGAGAAAGCAGAAATGTGACCGCATGCCAAACAGATATATTCACCCAAAGCCAAACAAAGACATCTGTCCCAGTGTGAGTTCAACATCAATCCCACTGCAGCTGCAAGAAGGATTTTGTATCCATTATTGAGTGCCAGTGAAAAGCTATTTCATTTGATGCATGTGTGTACGACTTTGAAACTCATAAGGAAGAAAAATTACACTTTATTTTTTCCTTTCTTTCCATTCATTCGGGAATAACTAGGGTGAAAATTTCCGTTTCACTGTGTACGAATAGCTATAACTCACAAAGTTCCTGTGTAATCATGGTGTTTGTCCTCAAAGAGGTCAAGAGGTAACTGAATAAGTCACTTTACATGAATGGGGTATGCTATGAGTTTTTACAAAGCATTAGAGGCACAAATCCCATGAGAATTATTAGATATGTTAGATTAACTATTATCTAACATAAAATAAATAGATCATTAAAAGCCATAAATCTGTACAACTGTAACCCCCTTTAAAACTGTGATTTCCTGTGATGACCTGACTGTATTCACTAGTTCAAATCATCCAACAATGTCATAACTTTGACAAAATCTGTTAAATATTCATTTGAATTTTATTTACTATTTGAATTGTTTAATTTATTAATTTGACTAATTAATTAAAATATTGTAAGTACCAAGCATGCAATGTTTAACTTCATCCCACAGTCCCCATAAAAAAAATAAAATAAAATAAAAATAATACTTAAAAATGTGACAACCAAGAAGTAACATTGTTTGAACCCTTTTTGCAACATGGTTTGAAGGCAAGTAAAAAACATCACTCAGTTTTCTCACAAATAGTTGGCTGCATCAGTCAAGCTTAAACAAAAATGTTTTTTTATTATTTATTTATTTTTTATTTAATTGAAAAATATAAATCTAAAATTTTCAAACAGGTTACTCATTCTGGTGTGTAATATATAATTGAATTAATTAAGTTTATTTTGTATTTTTGTTTATGTACTGTTAATTTATAAAAAAAAATAAATACAAAAAAGAAAAAGAAAAATAAAAGAAAAACATAAATCATGGTTTTAAACTGTATTTAGATGTCCAAAATGTTTAAAAACTTATTTAAATGTAAAATAAAACAGCTCATAATTTTTTTTATTTTTTTTACATCCTGTGGTTGATGATTAATATTTCTGAAGGTTAAGCACTTCCTTTAACTGACCATTAAAATAATAATAATAATAATAATAATAATAATTAGTGCTGGGTATTGATAGAGATTTCCAGATTCAATTTGATTCTGATTCACAAGCTCTCGGTTCGATTCTGATTCGATTCATAAGGGTATATTTAAATTGTAATGTCCTTTTTGATTACATACAGTATGAAATAAATTATTTCCCAGCTAATGCTGCTAATTATACAGGCAACCTTCTAACTAAGTACATTATGAATATATTAATTTTATTAACTATATTTTGTTAGTTTTTCATCATATTGGTCACATTTTGGCTTTTTGAAAATGAACAAATCCTTGTATTCAATCAGTAAATAAGATATTATATTTGTAGCATTTAGTATTTTTAGTATATTTTTTATATGTTTATTGATAAATTGCATAATATGCACTAATTAAAAATGTACATCGATTTGTTGAACACGTGCTAAAACTGGTACTGTCTCTTTAAGAAAACCAGCATTTCTGTAAAGAGCGTCTATAGATGAGCACATGGAAACGAGAGAGACTCGAATGGCTTTATCTCATCTGTGCCATGCATGATTAGAATTACATGTTTATTTATTTGTTTGTTGGGATCAGTGTATGACTTAATGAGGGTAACTAGGGAAAATCAAACTGTTTTTTACTGTATACCTCTCATAGTGGGGGGTTGCACATAGAGTAAAAGAACGATCTTGGGATTTAAGAATCGATGCATCAAGAAATCTGTATTTTTACCCAATCTTAATAATAATAATAATCATAATAGTAATTTTCACAAACAACAACTTAGGGCAAGTTTTTTTTAACACTATTTGTGGAAAGTGCCATAGAAAGTTTAGTAAAATTAAAATAACATTTAACAAAGCCACTCATAAACCAAAAACACTCATAAACATCCTTGTGAAGGCTATCTCACCAGGGTCATAAGGTCATGACTTCATAGTTCAGATCCACTTACAGCTCTTATTAAAATCATCTTGGAATCGTATCACTTGTTGATTGGCACTTGATGAAAGACTTGCTGAAATTCACAGAAATCAAACACAATTCACGTGGGCCTCATTCACACTTTAATTGTTTTATTTAGATCTATAGATTTCTAAGCACAGCGCTTCCCAGTCTCGAGAGATCTTTTTAATGAAATATTGAGTTGAAAGACTCATAGAACACACAGAGAAGTGTGTGTGTGTGTATGCACGTGTGTGAATGCTGAAGGCGATAGCAAAGTGTGAGTGTGCGTGTGTGAATGCTGAAGGCGATAGCAAAGAGGACTCAAGACTTCAAAGTGAACACAAATCTTCACATTGGAAAGTAGATTACAGCTAGTGAGATGAGCCATATATGCTAGAAACAAGGTACATACTGTCAAAGATAATTTCTCGTCAGGACAACTGCATTTTCTATACCAAATCAATAGCTCCATGGCAGTGCATTACAAAAGCGTACCCTGTCTGAAGACAATCTCTTTTCCAGCATGGCAGAAAACACAGAACTGCAGTGTAGAGTGCAATATCACAGCAAAGCTGATGTAGTATATCAAATCAGTTACAAACTGAACATTTAGTCTGGTGTCTTATGGATTAAGTGAGCTGTGTGAAACTTTTCTCCAGTTAAAATACCTTCTTATCGTATTCTTATGGTAGTTTAATAAGCAGAGAGTATTAGAAACTATGAGTAAGCCATTTGTGGATGTAAACACTGTGACTGAGGCGCATTTCAAAACATTGCTCTGTTTGATTGAGCGGCCTGACACGGCAACATTGGCTCAACCAATGGCTTGAGTTTGGTGCGGGGCTACAGTATGCCCAAACAATGGAAAACGGAGCAGTGTTCGGGTGTTTTAATGCAAATATAAACATTTAGTATTGAAATATGTGTGGTATAATGTATATTTTAAATCCAGAGAACCAATCATAAAGCATGGTTACACAAAGTAATACACCATGAGAGGCCATGAATTATAGTGTTTTACCATGAGAAAGGGCACACAAAGTGGAGAATAGTGGTTATAAATTGGCAGCAATAGCAATATGCTAAAAGACACCAAAGTTCAATAAATAGCTATTAATATAAATATTCCAAATAAACAATAATTCCATCAAGTAAAATAGCTCATAAATGCTGTTTACGGTTGCCAAATAATGATACATAACATAGTAAGTGACACTATCAGAAAATTAACTTTTCCATTGAAAGACAATATTTGCCCCCGAATTTGATTTTCAGGGACATTTTTACCATTTGTGGGGAAGTTTTTTATCTAACAATATAAAAATATACTCAGTGTCATACTTTTTCCAATATGTCCATTTTATCAGTTCAAAAACCTAGTTGTATAACTAGGCCTAGAATAGAAATCATACAGGGGCATTTTTTGCAAAAACATGTTGAATTTGGGGGGCTTTTTGGCACTTTCTGTGGCATTTTTGCCCTGGTTAATTTCTGACCCTGGTATTTGAAAGGTCACAAGTATGCATTGTCATCAGCATTTTTAATCAGCTTATCCAAGCAGAATTTAGTCAGAACTGTCAGTTTTATAAATTTGTGCTTTTCTTTCAGACACAATTAAAAGTTTCCATGTTATCTGAATGACAGGATACCAAGTTTTCATTATCTAATTTTAAAGGTTACTAAACTCTGCATTCGTGCAAACAAAAGAAGCGAAGAGAAAAGATGTGAGAAGCGAGGTGACGGAGGGGAAAAATGCAGTCAGGAGAAAAGAAAAGCGAGTATTCTCCTGGTGATTTCCAGTAAAATCCTCAAAATGGCAAAACGTTGCAATACATCACTTAAATGTAGATATGTTCAGCATTTACCGGACTCTGATTTGCTTTGCTTCGAGATGTACCAGCGAGCAGAGAGGACCTCTGGGATGCAGATTTTCCGCTCAGTCTCATTTGACAGCGTTTAGCATTTGAGCGGGACCATGCGGCGGCCAGTCTCTTGATCAAATATTGGACATTGCTGTTCTCCTGGAGAAAGAGCATAGAAATGAGTTCTCACTTTGCCAGACGTGTATATTTTCAAAGGTCTAATATAAGCCCCTCTGAAACTACTCTTAAAAGTAGTCAAGTTCGCCTCATGGTATCAGAACAGGAGGGGGGCCGAGATGGGAACGAGGGGGGGTTTGCACGGCACATGTGTCCTGGGATTGCTGAGAGACTCTGAAACAGAATTTAGCACTTTACTGACCATCGGTCCACCTTTTTCCTATTTTCCGTCAAATGTCTGGGCTGGGCTAAGATGATTTTTTTTTTCTTGTAATTCTCAAGTCATTTTCCTGGTTCTCTGGAGAGGAGGGCACCTGATCGACCTGCTCTCTTGGACCGTATTCTCATCTCGGAGAAAAGAGCGAACATCTTTGGTCTCGTGCGGGGATGTATTTAAAAGTCTTGAGACAAAGAGAACAGTTTGTTTAACATCTTAAGAGAAATAAGCTACTTCAAAATGCCCCGTGAATCAATTTTTTTTATTTTCCAAACTACTACAGGGTTCCCACTCTTTTCAAGCCACAATTTCCAGGACATTTTGTGCACCCAACAGGTATAATATTTAAGCAAAAACACAATTATTTTAATTAATTACATTTTTCAACATAACATTGCATTGAAGTGCTTTTATACAAAATCCTCACAGAAAAATGCATGTGATGCTCATGAGGAGTTTTCAGTGTATGAGCGGCTAGCTTCACTCATTCATTTTGAAGCGCGCAGCACATGCAAATTATATATGTATTTTTAATAAAATCACAGCCTTTTGCATTTTAATAATCACAGTTGGACATATCACAATTTTTATTTGATTGCTTGTGCATTCAAACATAAATTTTGGTTCCAATTATGTCAAATTTTTTGACATTCCGTGTTTTATAGCTAATGACATTTTTATGACTTGATTCAGTGATTCCGTCCATTACGGCCCGAGATGTGGTAACCGGGGTACAAGGAGACTCCTATCATTGCAATATTGAAAATTAATTCACATCCCAATATGTAAAGTCCGCATCATCATGCTACCACCTCGGGGTAAAGTGTCTAAACTTTACTTGTCTAAAGTTTACAACTTGAATGTTTTTATAATTAACACAACAGCAATGTTGAAATGAAATCATTAATCATTATTTTCTAAGTCACTTCAGTATTTTTCTAATTTTCCATGATAGTTTCATGACTGGCAAACCACTTTGTTTTCCAGGAAGTATGGGAAACCTGCACATAAAGAGTAGCTATCAGCACTGAGAAAATAGCTTTATACTGTACATGTTCCTGTAGCTCAACTAGAGCATGGGGCTAGCAATGCCAAGATCATGGGTTTGATTCCCAGGGAACACACAAACTGTGAAGTATATACCTTGATTGCACTGTAAGTCGTTTTTGGATAAAACTGTCTGCCAAATGCTTAAATGTAAATATGTTTAAAATAAATATATATGTATATTGAGTTAACACGATTAGAGTCATGGGAGGGGAATATTTAAGAATCTGAGGTAAATGTTGAACTTAAGTAAAGCAAAACTTTACTTTTATTGTGATCCACGCAGGTCTATGTGGGACTAACCAAATAACCGTGTGGATATGACTTAAGTTATCTGCTGTAACTTTTGGGAATTGGTTTCCATTAAAAACAGTGTAAATTACTGACTGACAGACAGAACGAGAGAGAGAGAGAGAGAGAGAGAGAGAGAGAGAGAGAGAGAGAGAGAGAGAGAGAATAGGCAGACAGACAAAACGACAGACAGACAGAAAGACATAATGATGGACAGAATGACAGACAGACAGAACAACAGATAGACATACAGAACAACATACAGAATGACATTCAGACAGACAGAATGACTGACAGACAGACAGAAAAACGACAGAACAGACAGACAGACAAAACAACAGAACAACACACGGACAGACAAAACAACAGAATGACGGACGGATGGACGGACTGACGGACAGACAGACAAAACGGACGGACGGACAGACAAAACGAACAGACGGACAGAATGACAGAACGGCAGACAGACAGACAGACAGACAGATCAACAGAGACAAGATGACAGAACAACAGACAGACAGACAAAACAGCAGACAGACAGACAGGCAGACAGGAAGCCAGGCAGACAGACAGTTAGATAGATAGACAGACAGAGAGAATGATAAAACAACAGACAAAACAACAAACAAAATGACAGAACGGCAGACAAAATGACAGATGGACAGATGGATGGACAGACAGACAGACAGATAAACAAAGAGAATGACAGAACGACAGACAGATGGACAGAACGACAGACATACAGACAGACAGACAGACGGACAGAAAGACATACAGACAGACAGACAGAAGGCCAGACAGACAGAATGACAGACAGACACACAGACAGACAAAGAGTCAGCTAGAAAAATAGACAGACAGACAGAAAGACAGACAGACAGACAGAATGACAGACAGAACAACAGACAAACAAAACAACAGAATGACAGACAGTATTACAGACAAAAAGTATGACAGACAGAATGACAGAAAGTACGACAGACAGACAGAACGACAGACAGTAAGACAAATATAAATATTGACAGACAGACAGACTGACAGAGTTGGATAAATGGATGGATGGATGGATGGATGGATGGATAGAATGATAGAACGACAGACAGAATGAGAGAACGACAGATAAAATGACAAAACGACAGACAGAGACATACAGAGAGAACAACAGATGGACAGAAAGACAGACAGGTGGACAGAACGACAGACAGACAAAACAACATATGAATTGCTGAACAGCAGAACAACAGACAGGCAGGCAGGCAGACAGACAGACAGACAGACAGATAACAGACTAAAAAAACAAAACAACAGACAAAACAACAGACAAACAGATGAACGACAGGCAGACAGACAGATAGAAAAAGAGAATGATAGAACTGACAAAATGACAGACAAAACGTCAGACAGAACGTCAGACAGAAATACAGACAGACAGAACGACAGACAGACAGACAAAATGAGACAGACAGACAGAACGATAGAACAACAGACAGACAGACAGACAGACAGAATGACAGACAGAACGACAGAGACAAGACATCAGAACAACAACAGACAGACAAAACGGCAGACAGACAGATAGACAGACAGACAAATAGAATAATAGAATGTCAGACAAAATGACAGAAAGACAGACAGATGGACATAACGACAGACAGATGGGTAGACAGACAGATGGACAGACAGACAGGCGGACAGACAGATGGACATAATGACAGACAGATGGGTAGACAGACAGATGGACAGACAGACAGGCGGACAGACAGATGGACGGACAGACAGACAGACGGACGGACGGACAGACAGACAGACAGATAGACAGACAAAGAGAATAATAGAATGACAGACAAAATGACAGAAAGACAGACAGATGGACATAACGACAGACAGACAGACAGACAGATAACAGACTAAACAAAAAACAAAACGACAGACAAAACGACAGACAAACAGATTAACGACAGGTAGGCAGACAGATAGACAAAGAGAATGATAGAACAACACACAAAACGACAAAGACAGACAGACAGAAAGACAGACAGACAGACAGACAAACAGACAGAAAGACAGACAGACAGACAAACAGAGAGATAGATAGATAGATAGATAGATAGATAGATAGATAGATAGATAGATAGATAGACAAAGAGAATGATAGAATGACAGACAAAATGACAGAAAGACAGACAGATGGACATCACGACAGACAGATGGACAGACAGACCGATATAGAGTCAGATGGATGGATGGATGGATGGATGGATAGATAGATAGATCGATAGATATATAGACAGACAGACAGAGTGAATGATAAAACAACACACAAAACAACACACAAAACCACAATGGCAGACAGACAGACAGACAGATAGACAGACAGATAGATAGAGAGACAGACAGACATACAGACAGACAGACAGAACAACAGTCAAAACGGCAGATGGACGGACGGACAGACAGACAGACAGACAAAACGACAGACAAAACGATAGTTGGACAGACGGACAGACAAAATGACAGAATGATGGACAGACAGAGAGCAGACAAAATGGCAGAATGGCAGACAGATGGACGGACAGACAAAACGGACGGACAGACAGAACGACAGACAGATGGACAGAATGATAGAACGGCAGACAGACAGACAGAATGACAGACAGAAGGACAGAGACAAGATGACAGAACAAAAGACAGACAGACAAAACAGCAGAGAGACAGACAGACAGGCAGGCAGACAGGCAGGCAGACGCAGACACACACACACACACACACACACACACACACACACACACATTGAGTGTCTAACTCCTTATCTCTGTCACACTCGTCTTCAAATCACCTTCAAATTGCTGAAGGTTTCACCCAGAGCATCAGCGCTTTACTCCAGGCTTTCATGAGGACCAGGTAATCTCCCTTCTTTATCCAGGGTCAAACCGCTCATGTTTGGGCTTCTGTTGAATTACGATCTTTGACCTATTCAAGATCTATAAGCTGGGAGACTCACCACTTACGTACCTTCAATGCAGCCTCTTCAAATACACACATACACACAGACACTCTTCTCTCGGCAAGCAGAGCTGTTAGGATTACATCTGTAATTATTTCTAATCTCTGTCACTTCTGTGATGGGATAATCCCACTTTAGGGGCCACCTTTAAGAGCATTTCACACCGTTTTCATCGGCTGTATCCAGATTAAACAGAGCTATGTCAACTTCACCAGTCTGGTCACATTCCATAGTCATTCCGGTAATTCTCTATTTGTCATCCACATCATTGATTATCAATATTTCATTACAATACACAGATATTCATTTGCATGCATAACTAAATTCCTGTTTAATACTGCCCTTTAAAAGAAAATTCTGGGTTCAAAACAAGTTGAGCACTAGATGAGAATCGTATAAGGAAAGAATTTTAAGTTTCCCCGGCCTTAAGTACACATAACAAATCAGTTCAGTTATTGGTTCATTTGAGTTGCACATGACGAAATGAATGACTTAAAAGAACTGAGAGTCATTCATTCAAGAGGTAACGCTGTATGTTTTGTGGTGTAGATTCTAAAGAACTGACTCATAAGAGTCATATGTTTGGGAATAAGGCTACACTGTTTAGGCTGTATAGTTCTTGCAGTAGATTCAAAAGAACAGGCTCAAGAGTCATTCATTCAGGAATCGGACTACACTGGTCACACTGTATAATATAGGCAGTAGATTTAAAAGCACTGTTTCATAAGAGTCATTAGTTCAGGAATCAGACTACACTGGTCAAACTGTATATAATGCACAGATTCAAAAGAACCGTTACATAAAGTCATTAGTTCAGGTACTGGACTACACTGGTCAAACGGTATTATATGTGCTGTTGATTCAAAAGAACTGGCTTATAAGATTCATTACTTCAGGAATCGGACACAGGTCAAATTGTATTATATGCGCCGTAGATTAAAAACCATCAACACATAAGAGTAATTTGTTCAGGAAACCGGCTACACTGGTCGTGCAGTTTGTTTCATGCTGTAGATTCAAAAGAACCGGTAAGTAGCTTGGAAATCAGACAACACTGGTAACACTGTATAATTTGCGCTGCAGATTCAGTGTGAATCGCACTGCTGATTCAATAGTGGTGTTGCAGTCCAGTTTAATAAACAACAATTATTCTGCTAACAATTACTTCTTAAATTACATCCAGTAATGAACTTACAAGGGAAGTCTATGGGCCAATGCATTCCGGAGGGTTTAAAATCTTGTATTTTTTAAAACACTTGTGTTCATTCTTCCATACAAAACAAAGTGTTATTTGAGCTGTAAAGTTACTACTTTTCTATTTGGATGCATCTTTGATAAATGACTTCCTATGTTTCGTGTCTCTTGTATTACTTCCATCATCCAGTAATTCCATCAAATACAGTAGTAAAATAGCTTCACCTCAAAACTAATATTTCATGTCCATTTATTTACGTATTTATTTCTTTGGTAATTAGCTGTGTAATAAGCTGGATAATGTAGCCAACTGGTCATTATCTCAACATTTCAAAACTCTTTCAGGTTACTTCAAGCTGGGATCGCCCTGTCAAGGTTTATTTTACAATAATGACCAGCTGACTTATTACTCACTTAGTGGCTTAAATTATTGAGAATTTTCATTCATACAATGTCCCTAACTGTTACCACCTCTATATGTTTGGCATTTTAAACAGGATTCACATGGGCAGCGTCGGCCCACCTCTCAATGGGCCTTTTTGCCATCTTAAACTAATATTATGCCAGCAGCTAATTAAAGCTTAGAGTCAGTGGTACATCCAGCCTTGAAGTCCAAATGACCAAACGTGGACCATCACACCCCCCTCAGTAGCAACACACCCCGGCAACTGGCCCACGCCGTTACCTAGCCTCGAGCCCGCTGCTTTGCGTGAGCAGCCAGAGTCGGGTTTGATCAATAGCGGGCGAAAGGGTGTTTGGGAGGGCAGAGAGACGCCCAGGAGGTGGTGGCAGAGGAAATAACAGCCCGGGCGGGAGAGCACCGACACCCCATGGTTCCCGACCATAGTCGGTCTGTGATGGTCACAGCCGGGGCTGTTGGTAAGGGTGACTGTAACCACAGGTGCCAGCTCCATATCCACAGCCTCTATCAAAGCACGAGACGACCCTGCTGAGAGAGGCCGGTGTAACAAGCGTCAATGCGATTACAATGATGAAATAGGAGGGACCAAACTCAGAAAGGGCAAACACAGAAGGAGAGTGTGACTTGAGGATTATGACCAAAACTGAACAAGTGCTTTGAAATTTCCAGACAAATCAGAAGTGTTCCATTTTGATAATTAAATAATAATTTGGTGCTTTATATACTGTATTTTTGTAATCAGTAAAAACATCAAACTGATCAAATAGCCATGTGTCATATGTCATTGGAAAGCTCTCAAAGAGCAAAATACAGCCTATTTGTTTTACTCACAAACAAAAATATAGCGAGTAATAGCTAAGTATATGTCTTTGACAATCATGTTACATGTAAACAGGTGTTGCTTATGAGCCGCGTTTTTGCTTATAACTTCATGAAAAATAAACAGAACATAAAAAATCACATATCACTACTTAGAGGAGGGGATTTCCATTAAAATGAGTCCACACACAACGTAATCAGATTCAGAGATGATTAGATAATCCACACAAAGCACAATGTGAACATAATGTTCTGGCTAAACACATGTTAGCTTTCCTGGATCAGATGACTTCATTGTAAATTATGTAGTACGTTGTCCAGCATCACCAATCGTATTAGGATTCAGATCACTGCAACCAGAGGTGGAAGTCATCCAAATATAGGCAGAGAGGATCGTTCATTCTAATTAAAGCACAATGTGAACATAATGTTCTGGCTAAACACATGTTAGCTTTCCTGGATCAGATGACTTCATTGTAAATTATGTAGTACGTTGTCCAGCATCACCAATCGTATTAGGATTCAGATCACTGCAACCAGAGGTGGAAGTCATCCAAATATAGGCAGAGAGGATCGTTCATTCTAATTGCATATGGCCACCAGGAGATCGCGCCAAGTACATGTCACAGACTCAATGACGGCTCAAATGACTCAGAATGGAACTGAATGAGATCTCAGCTGCGTCTGAAACCAAAGATAGCTGTCTTGTTGCCTCGCTGCCCTATCAGTCAATGACTCAACAGACAGTGTTTGTGTACAAAGGTACCCCTGGTTTTTGACATGCTACGGAGACAGCATAATGTCACATTGTTGCTAGGATACCAGCAACTGATTATCGCCATCGGGTGTCCACTAAAGCTAACACGTCTGTTTCATTTAGTCCAACCCAACCACAATGGGTTAATAATTTAGAACAAAATCAAGAGAGTTTTGGCTATAACCAAGTGTAATAACTTGTAGCCACATCATGCTGTACTTTAATAACTACAATACAACTTTATCACTAGAAATGGAAAAGTTGGAAAAAGTGAATAAAAATGTACATTTATACACAAATTGGCTATCAACTGCCTTTTCGGCCACCATTTTTTTTTTTTTTCCTTAAGCTCAATCGCTGTGGCTCCCCATGCACAGGACTGTGGAGTCTCTGATGCCGAATCATCAGAGACTCCAGCCACCCTAGCCATGGGCTGCTATCACTGCTACCATCAGGCAGGCGGTATCGCAGAATCAGGACCCACACCAGTCGACTTCATGACAGCTTCTTCCCCCAAGCAATCAGACTTTTGAACTCTTGATCTCTCGCGATACATATATCAGCACTGCACTTCATTAGCCTCAGACTGGTCTCGCATTTAATACTTCTCTTAATAACACACTAGCAACTGACTATCAACCGACAGCTAAACGTCAACACAACGCTTCATATTTATTTCCACTGATTGCATGGGGGGGGGGGGGGGGGTACAGTGTATTTTTATTGTATACAGTCTTCTTATTTTGTGTATACTGTATATTGTACATTATTAGGTGTATATTGTATATTGTGTTGTGTAACAAGATGTGTAAACTGTGTTATGTGTAAATCAGATTACAGATTCAGTTTACCCATTGTTGCACTTGCATATATGGTTGAGTGACAATAAAGGGACTTGATTTGACAGGCAGCGAAGGCTACATCTATATTTTATTTGTTTGGAGTGGCTTTTGGAAACTCGCAGACGTTTTTGGACACTAGAATACAAATATTTTGTACTGCTATAACTTTTGGTTGCTTTGTCGTATCAACACAAAATTTTACTCAGGTACAGATGACATGATTGGGATGGGGACTGGGATGATTCGGAGCTACCTTATTTACACCCTGAGATATATAATGTCAAATTGGAAAAATATGGATAAAAAATCTATTTTTTGGCTCAAGTTTTTTGTGTGTGATTTTTCAGACAGACAATTTATCATAATCTATATCATTATATTTTTTTTTTTTTAAATGACACCAAACAATTGACCCTCTTTGGCTTTTTTGCAGAGTTATAAGCATTTCATTTTGGGCATGCCGCTGAAACAGGAAATCTTTAAAAACACCTTCAGAGCTTAAAGGGTTAAAAAGCTATGCGCAGCACAAAAGTCACGCTTTTAAAAAGATGAAGTACTTTTTTACTTGACATGCCATCTAAAAACGTCATGCTCCTGAGCTGTTCAGCGCTCATGTGCTAGAAAAACCTAGATGCAGTGAAATGAATAGAAGTTGTCTCAAGACACATTTTTAAAAGTTACAGTTCTTTTTAACTTGACACACGCCACTCCTGTGCAGACCAGCGCTCTTGTGCTAAAAAAAAAACAAGATTCAGAGCAACAAAAGCAACAGAACTCAGTTGTCTCGAGATGTGTTTTTAAAAGTTGAAGTTCTTTTTCACTTGACACAGCATCTAAAAAGTACAGCGCTCCTGTGCCGTTCAGCGTTCTTACGCTAAAAAAGCTACATGCAGCGCAAAAGATGCATTTTGAAGTTCTTTTTAGCTTGACACGGCATCTAAAAAAAACATGGTGCTCCTTAGCCATTTAGTGCACATGTGCTAAAAAAAAAACCTAGACCCAGCGAAATGAAAAGAACAGAACGCAGCAGTCTCGAGACACATTTTTGAAAGTAAAAGTTATTTTTCACTTGACGGCGTCTAAAAAATGCAGTGCTCCTGTGCCTTTCACCGTTCTTGCACTTAAAAAGCTAGACACAGCTCAAAAGATGTATTTTTAAAAGTTAAAGTTTTATTTAGCTTGACACGGCATCGAAAAAAAACGTGGTGCGCCTTAGCTGTTTAGCGCTCACGTGCTAAAAAAATACCTAGACCCAGCGAAATGAAAAGAACAGAACACAGCAGTCTCGAGGCACTTTTTTAAAAGTTGAGGTTCTTTATCACTTGACACTGTCTAAAAAATGCACCACTCCTGTGCCGTCCAGCGCTCTTGCGCTAAAAAAGCATGGCGCATCGCAACAACAAATACAACAGAATTCAGTTGTCTTGAGGTGCGTTTTTAAAAGTTGACACTGCATCTAAAAAATGCATCACTTCTGTGCCTTTCAGCGTTCTTGCACTTAAAAAGCTAGACACAGCTCAAAAGAAGCGTTTTCAAAAGTTCTTTTTAGCTTGACACGCCATCTTTAAAAGGTGGTGCTCCTTAACCGTTTAGTGCTCATGTGCTAAAAAAACCTAGACGCAACAAAACGAAAAAACAAAAAAACAAAAACAAAAAAACAGAATTCAGCTGTCTCGAGGCACATTTAAAAAAAAAGTTGAGGTTCTTTATCACTTGACATGGTGTCTAAAAAATGCACCACTTCTGTGCCGTCCAGCGCTCTTGCGTTAAAATGGCGCATCACAACAAATCTCAGTTGTTTTGAGATGCATTTTTAAAAGTTGAAGTTCTTTTTCACTTGACACAACGTCTAAAAAGTATGGCGCTCCTGTGCCGTTCAGCATTCTTGTGATAAAAAAGCTACACGCAGCACAGACAAAAGCAAAAAAACAAAGAGACACAGCGCAAAGGTTAAAGACGTTTCTATGCCTGTTTACAAATAAAAACTATTGGAAAAACAGCAGACAAATGCAAAAAACATCTTGGGTGACTATTACTTTAAATTCTAAAATAATTTTTTCACTTATGATGACACTTGTTTTGTTCATGTCAGTTTGTGTGTGAGATCGTGTATGTTCAAATCATGTTGGACTACAGCACTGTCCCCCAGAGGTGAGCCCACGATGAGAGGATGATCCAGGACGAAGACTCCACCGAGACAGACATGATCCAGGGTGAGCAGTCCTTCGAGATGGTCAGGTTCCAGAGACTCTGCTCGAGCCTCAACAGACCCTCAGGAACACAGCCTCTGCATTCCTCTCTGCGGCTGTAATGAGTTTTATCACATTCTTAAGCCGCCCAGTCGGGCTCTGCAGCAGGTGAGTAGAGCGGCCCCAGGCACCCCACTGCAGAGAGGGGAACAGTTCCAGCACGGCCCCCCAGAGCCCGCCACAGAAACCCAGCGGCCCACCACCTGAGAGATGCACAATTTAGACTCTCAGCATCTTAGGGCAGGGCATTATAGCTAAAAAAACCTCTATCGCTCACACTTCTCTGTCCTCTTTTTCTTGTCTTTCTTTTCTTTTATTATCTTTCTCATTCATCTTTTGTTCTTTTATCTATCTTGTTTCCTCATTTTTTTCTGTTGTTGTTGTGTCTCTGGTCTCTGCCCTGGTTTTCACTCAGTCTGTCCTCATTTATAGGGTGACGACAATGAACAAATTCGTCAGAGACCTTGGCACAACTCTTTACCCTTGGTAAGACCCATTTCTGAATATGAGCTTATATAATTAGGCCTCAAATATGGTTACATAGCATACAACAATGTAGATATGCAGAAACTACCAGGTACGGATGTGGTGAGGGAACAGATAGCCAACTCACGAACAAATCACATTTCTTTTCGGCTAAAATGCCCCTGATTCACACACTTTGCACAGTTCTCATCAAATCCGTCTGGCCTCATCCATATTTCACGTTTACTTGTTCTTTCAAGTACTTTTATGCAGTGCTTTGATCACTAAAGACAAAAGTCAACCTAACTGTGCAAGTAGTTTAAGGTACGCTCACCGTGAGGGGCTTTAAACCCTCAGAGAAAAATTCTGACCTCAAAATTAAAGTCTTGTTTCGATTATATGCCCCGTCCATCTTGCGCATAACCTTGTTTTATAACATGGCTGTTGTTATGTAGGACTGGAGCACCGTGGGAGCTTCCAAAATAATTTAGTGCTTCTTTTATGGTTATGTACAGTGGTCTGAAAAGGCATTCGGACATGTGAGTCACACTTAAAAATGTATGTATGTCACTGCATAGGTAATGAAGAGCCTGGTGTCATTAACTCTTACATTTTTTTACATTTACATGTATGCATTTGGCAGACGCTTTTATCCAAAGCGACTTACAGTGCATTCAAGGTATACGTTTTATCAGTTTGTGTGTTCCCTGAGAATCAACCCATGATATTGACGTTGCTAACGCCATGCTTTACCAGTTGAGCTAAAGTACAGGAACCCCAAAGTTTTAATGGCAGTGTATTTTTGGACTTTCAAAAATCGAGATTTTGACTTTGAAAAAAGATTACCAAAAAAAAAAAAAAAAAAAAGAAGAAGAAGAATATCTAGTTTTAACATTATTTCAGACCTTTATTTTGTTGGACAAGAAAAACTAGCTTCATACCATGTGACCCACTTTTGTTTTTCGACCACTGAAAATGTGTTAAATTTAACAATTTACGCCTGGAGCCACATTGAGAGCCTCGTATCTCTGGGATTTAACCATATAGGGCCTTAAAGATTAGTTCGCCCAAAAATGAAAATTCTCTCATCATTTACTCACCCCCATGCCATCCAAGATGTGTATGACTTTCTTTTGTCTGCACAAAAAAACTGAGATTTTTAGAAGAATATTTCAGATCTATAGGTCCATACAATGCAAGTGAAAGGTGACCAGACCTTTCAAGCTCCAAAAAGCACATAAAGTAAGCATAAAAGTAATCCATACGACTTCATTGGTTAAATATATATGTCTTTAGAAGTGATATGATAAGTGTGGGTGAGAAATAGATCAATATTTAAGTCATTTTTACTATAAATCTCCACTTTCACTTTCACATTCAGAAGGTGAAAGTGGAGATTTATTATAAAAAAGGAGGGAAGTATTGACCTGTTTCTCACCCAAAGTGATTGCATCATTTCAGAAGACATTAATTTAACCACTGGAGTTGTATGGATTACTTTTATGATGCCTTTATTATTATTATTTTTTTTTTTTTAGCTTGAAGAGTCTGGTCACCATTCACTTGCATTAGACCTACAGAACTGAAATATTCTTCTAAAAATCTCGTTTTGTTCTCTGATGAAGAAAGAAAGTCATACACATCTGGGATGGAATGAGGGTGAGTAAATGATGAGAGAATTTTCATTTTTTTGGGTGAACTATCCCTTTAAAAATAAAGACAGAAAAAGGAAAGTTTGTTCTGAACCAGAATCTAACAGGATATTAAGACATATTGAATATTTCTTAGTTAGAAGAAATATTCATATAGAAGTTTATTTCTCAAACTTTGGAAAATCAACACAAAAAAGTGTTTGTTTATTCTCCATTTTTGGACACACAACTGGCATATAATGCAAAAAGGGGTGCTGAAGTCAGCTGATTTTAGTATTAGAAATACCCATTTCTTTGTAAAAATAAATAAATAAATAAATACATAAAAATACAAATACAAATAAAATAAATGATGCTGCCACTTTTCTGTTTTTTTGTTTTTTTTTTTGCCTTGTTTTGCTCCAAAATCATAGGTGAAAATTGTCCTCTTGACACCCTTCTACTAAATAATGGATATCTCAGTAAATACTAATCCATGGTATAACCTATGTATAGTTCACCACATTAACTATGGAAATATTCCAATAAGTTTTGACAACAATAAAGTCTCCAAATGCTATTTGTCTTCATTACTGAACAGTATATCTATTGTTTTATCATTGTAAAACCTAATAATCTTCTTCTTTTGTGCTTTAAACATATGCATGTGTTGTTTTTTTCTTCTATAAAATAAGTGACACTTTATATATATATATATATATATATATATATATATATATATATATATATATATATGTGTATATATATATGTGTGTGTGTGTGTGTGTGTGTGTGTGTGTGTGTGGCTAAGTCTTCAAATACTGTATCTCAGAAAACAAATCTTCTGTACATTAAACTGACTGCCTTAATAGTAAAAAAAATAAATAAAACTTGATTTGAAATGCTAATAAAATCTTTGATAATAAAAGCCAAATCTGCACAGAAAAAAAAAACCAAGTGAACCAAGCTGCTATAGATCATAACCGCAAGAGTGACAGGACATAAGCATGACATACTCAAACATAACCCATGTGAGAGAACAGAACCTTTACCTCTAAGGTTTATGGTTTGTGTCTGTGAAGTCAGTGTGTAAGTGATTATTCTTGACCTTCTGCCTGTTCGGAAGATCTGGAATATTTTGTTGACTCCCATTTTCCCTGTCCACCAGCACTCAAAACCCAGAGACCCCTTTTTACCCTGTTAGTGCTTCTTCCAATATTTTAGATCAGGTTTAGTTTAAGGTCAATATCTTTCGCTGTTCCTCCCAGCACAAATCAAATGACTTGTCCACATTTCACATAGAGGAAATACTTGCTAGTTTCAAAGTGGTTTTACTTTAGACCTTAATGAGGCCAGAAAGGTCCATGCTCATCCTACCTCCCTTGTTCTGTCACTCTATGACAGTGTCTAAGCATTATCAGGAATTCATGCAGACATGTGGAATTTATGTATTAACACGTGCCAGATGTATTATTGGCCACTTCTAGGGCAATAATCATTGTGAGGCTGTTAAACAGATCCTGTGTTGGCTTTCTGAAATGAAAGAGAGGGAGAGAGAGAGGGCGAGAGAGCTAAATTTCTTTGTAATTCACAGCGTAAGATTGCCACCCTGTGGACACACCTGCTAATGGCATTTTAGCTGCTCTGTGGTTTGTTTTAAATGAATCAGATGGCATGCTTGTTCTTTTATTTGTTTGTTTGTTTGTTTGTTTCTGCTTATTGTTCATCCCTTAATTAGCACTTAAAATGATGAAAGACTACCACATGGAATTAGTGTTATCAGAATTTCGTCAACCATTAGTATGTACGCAAAACAATCTTTAGACGTGGGGTTATATACAGATGAGAATAAGTTAAACAACGGTTTACTGTTCCAAGTAATATTATATATTTTATCCTATTTAAAAAAAATATAATAATTCGAGTGAGTAGCTACAGAGACTGATAAACTATATCACAAACTTGGTGAAACAATACATTTCCTAAGCCTTTTATTTATTAATTTATTTACGTTTCCTATGGTACACTTAGTAAAAAATAAAAATAAAAACAAATACTGTATGTGTGTGTGTGTGTGTATATATATATATATATATATATATATATATATATATATATATATATATATATATATATATATATATATATATAATGATTGCATGAAGAATTTTTAAAAACAATTAAATTCATTCAGACCAATTTGTGAACCAGTCCTACTGATTCATTGAAAATAATTGACTCAATTGCTCACAAATCAGATAATCAATCAGTATGATTTGCATGCAACTGTTACTCTACATAGGCAATATCTAGAAGAAAAATGTATATTTGCTATAAAAATGTCCATGTCTTTTTGGACTAAAGATTTCACTCATTTCAATACATTTTTAAAGCTTTGAAAATTCAGTGTAGAAATGTACAGATATATGCACCTATTCATTAATTTGTTTGCTTTGTTGACTTAATAATTAGTAATACAGTTTGTGATTTTGTGACTTTTGTTATTTGCCTAAAAATGTGACAATTGAAAATATCTGTTTCTGATAGCTAATGTTCCTGCACTACACTATGTTTCCGAATCTCACTCTCAATTGTTTCTTCTCCAGGTTTATTTTGTGTTTTTCTCCTCCCAGCAGCCCTCAGGAGGATAGACTTGAGAAGATCGGCGCCTGAAGTCACATGTTAGGTTGAGCAAAAGCTTGTTTGGGTCAAATTTAAAGTATCTGCGCGTACACGCTGCATCGAGCATATGTAAAGATCACCTGCCTGCCTTTCTCAAGTTAAAAAATCCAAAATGAAAGCAACAGCAGACCTGTTTAAATTAGCCTTTCCCCTCGTGGCCTTAAATCAAATAAAACACAACAGTTGGAGTCCAAACAAGTTAAAAGAACGTCATTGCAGGTTTTATCCACTAAAGCAATAGCAACCAGAAGAACAACCTTCTCAAAGGCTAAAATGTCCCAGCGGCCCAACACTCAATAAAGATTTGGCTACTTAAGAAGGTCGACACAGCGAGCTATTAAAGGGCTTGACATGGACCCAGCTAGCACGCTGCTCTCACCATCATTCATACTGGGGTAATACAATTCCTTGCCAATGTTCTCGCTGGTCTGTGGCTCTGATACGTTTAGGCTAATGCTTGATGCAAATGACACGGGGCGAGATATAAATATAGATATATCTTCATCACCTGTTTTATCTCTTGTAGTGTCTCCAATCCCTAAATAGTTTGTTTTTCACCTTAACACACACCTTAACTACAAGTTCACTTGCAGTGTCGCCATTGAGCGAATCAGAGGATTTGTTGACGTCTATTGGTTTGTTAACCAGAGGTTAAAAAGAGATAGAAAAGACTCCGGTGACTGTTTTTTTTTTTCTTCTTCTTTTTTTTTTCTTTACGCTTAAAAGGAGAGTTCACCTCAAAATTCAAATCAGTGGCAAATATGTCCATTCAATGGAATTGTTAAATAGATATTCCAGGCTCAATAAAGTTAAGCTCAATCAACAACATTTGTGGCATAATGTTAATTACCACAAAAATTCATTTTGACTCCTCCATCCTTTTCTTTTAAAAATCACAAATCTGGGTTCCAGTGAGACACTTGCAATGGAAGTGAATGGAGCCAATCTGTAAACATTAAAATACTCACTGTTTCAAACGTATAGCCAAAAGACGTAAACAATATGCATGTTAACATTATTTTAGAGTAATAAAATCGCATAATAACCTTTTCTGTATAAAGTTAAATCCAATTTTACAAATTCGTTGGTAGGCTGTAAAGGTGTAAAGCCGGTAATTTAGTATCGCACCGCTAAAAAGACATTTAAACAATCTTATAGCTCAAATAATACATGAGTTTTGATAGAAGAATTAATGTAAGTGCTTTTATAAAATGATAAGCTTCACATTTCTGCCTTTAAACTCTCCAAAATTTGGCCCCATTCACTTCTATTGTCGATGAGTCATAGAAACCTCATATACAACTATATATATCATTACACAGATTCATTTTTAATTTATAGGTCTGAGGGGTTAAAAAAATGACATCTGGGCCAGTTGACTGTCAGCTTTGAGAATAATCACATATCAGACTACGGTTCAGAGGGACGATGCCATTTCAGATCCTCACCTCGCATTACCAAACCCCACCCCAGTCACTTTTGAAGAAAGTCGAAATAATTTAGTGCAAGCCTGTGCAACAGACTGGAGCTAGTTTGTCAGTTACAGTATGTGAACTTCGCATCTCGAGAGATTCAAACTCGGCTCTGGTCTCTCGACTCTGTGGCTTGCAAGTTTCCCAAAGCTCAGGTAAAGAGCTGAACGTTCACTCTGAGGAAAGAAAAACACTTTCAGACTACTGTGTGCCGGCCAATGAAAAACACTTTCTTGACAAACCAGTGAATGAGACTGAACTGCAAACACTGCAAATGTCTCAGCATTTCAGCTGGCAATGTATTAGTGCTTTTGAATTTAGATTTAAAACTGATAGCTTGCCGAATTGAAGCAAGAAACACATGAGAGTTGAGATAAAATCTTAAGGCTTTTATTTGAATGCTTTCCACTTGAGTAGCTGTTTATCTCTCCTTTCAGACTTTTCAAACAATCAAAGTGGTTCCATTTTTCCAGTTTTACTGCTTTAAAATGTATAAATCATACTAAATAATTGGTACAATGGTCAAGAGTTTGATTATAAATCTATCATGGGTGTTTTTTTTTTTCATGTCCACGGGGTTGATTTCATCAAAATGAACAGATTTCAATCAGTTCTTTTGGTTATATGAGTGTCTCATTAAAACTGAATTGGATACTTTTTACTAGGCCTTTATTTTTTATGTTTGGTACTTTTCAAATATATATTTTATTGTTTCAGCCTTGTCCCAGACCCAGACTTTCAATATTAAACTATGAAAATCCATTATAAATCTACAAATTATTACGTTTAAAACTATCATAATCTAAACAAAGAGTGAATATACTGTATATATATATATATATAAATATAATGGGGATCAATTGTTTGATTTATATATATATATATATATATACACACACACATACATATAGTACTGTGCAAAAGTTTTAGGCACATAAGATGTTTCACAAAAGCATTTGTCTTAAGATGGTTAGTTATATCTTTAGCTTTAGTGTGTCAATAGGAAAAATTAATTTTAGACTCCCAAACATTACTTTTGTAAATAAAAGTAAAAGGGCGCTCTGCAAGAGATGGCATGGCCCCCACAGAGCCCCCACTGAACATCGGGTCAGTCTGGGATTACAAGAAGAGACAGATGCAATTGAGACAGACTAAATAAAGCTTTCCGACAGTTATAAACGATTACACATCCACTGGCCAAAAAAATTATTTGGACACTTAGGCCACACTTAAAAATGCATGAATGTCATTGCATTAGATAACAAATTTCAAGCTACATGTAAGTGGCATCCAAAAGCAAGCACAAGCATACTGTTAAAAAAAAAAAAAAAAAAAAAAAAATTGACGAAAAGAAGTTTGTCATAAAGTATCCTGACACTTTCAAATGGCTCAAATAATGGCTCAGAAAAGTAAAGTTAGTACTGATCAGTTTTGTTTGAAGATGCCACTTTTTGTTATCTAATTCAATGACATTATTACATTTTAGCAGTGGCCTAAGTGTCCAAAATATATGGAGCCACTGTCCCTTTACAATCTGAAAGGTTTTTACACTTTGGAATGCTTATATAATCTCAGTCTCAGAATAATCATATTCTACTTATTCAAATGTGTCCCAGCAACTAAATTTCTCTTTGTTTGTATTCTCCTCCATAAGAGTCACAAATCCATGGAACAAAGAGACAATTAATTTGTTCTTGTAGTGCCGGCCTCAACTTTTATAGAATTCCATTTGAAGTAGCTCCGCAGACGTTTCTATTTTGTTTGTTTAGCGCCTTGACTGACAAGCTTTGTTTGCTGTTTGTCGCCTCTGCAGTGCCACGATTACAAGCTTACATCAAAGTTCCTCTCTTCCCCGCCATCCCTGCCCTGCCGGTCCCCAAAGGAGCTGTCGACACTGACAGCAGCTACGCCTTACATGCGACACCGCGCGCACGCATGTGTGCTAAAGAGCGAGAAGTGGGTGCTTGAGGCAGCGCGCTCTACAGGTTTTGCTTCATGGCCTTAAGCGCTGAGGTTGTTCTCTTTGTTGCAACTGCCATGCAGAAGGAGATAAATTTGACTCAAGGCTTCCAGGCCGATGCGTTAATCTGGTCATCCCCCAATCCTCTCGTTCCTGCAGCCGCGCTTCAAGTCACGTCGCTAAATCCCCCCCATATCTGCCTCACAGGCCCAAGGCTCTTGTGTTCAAACAATGGCCTCTTAGCTGGGGCCTTGGACTGCCGCCCAACACTGCCACTGTCTCTCTCTCACTCTGAATCTTTTCCCTTAGAGGAGCTAAGTGTGTGCGCACGTCCTTTGGATATTCGCTTAAAAAGCGCCAACTTGGTAGGCCTCTAATTTGCGTCTCTTGAATGTGTATTTTGGTGGAACAAAGTGGGTCAAGAACATAGGCACAGAGCTCCTAAAATTCAGAGAGCCATCGCTCTGCTAAGATTCTGAAAAATACATCCAATAGCACGACAACAAGCTCAGATATCGAATTATTCATGCGACTAAAAACTTGCAAAGCACCTCTTCAATGAGACTTACTCCGTTGCGCTCAACTTCAGCTCTGTGTTGTCAGCCAAGCTTCCTTCTTTCTTCTTCTTCTTTATTTCAGAGTAGTAAAGGAGAGGTAAGATATGACAAACGGGGCATCAGAGTGGCGTGTCTGTAATGCCGAGGGACAGTCGAGGGAATACTTGTGTCACCTCCTCTGTCAAACGTTCTCTTCAAATCTCATTTCAATGCTAATTATTTTGGTCAGTTTATAAACTATAGATCAACCCAATGTCTCTGTGTCTGTTCTATAGGTTCTGTCTCCCTGAAACATCCTCCCTGGAGATCGTGAATCACCTTGCTTTCTTATATGTCCCATGTCCCAATTTCTTTCATTATACAACACATGACCTATCAGATATTGTTGCTTCTACTGGCACTCCGGCCTTGTTGCCAGCCGTCACTGAGAAAGAAGGAAGAAAAACACAAAGCTTGTTTTATCTTTCTGCGGCTGCCGTTCAGCTCTGTTTTTTCTTGTCTCATACTATCTCTGCCACTTGCTTTCTTTTTTGGAGCTTTTCCCCCATGGAACGTGCCGATGTCTTAAGAACTCCCATTCCTTTCGTTTTCATTGAGTTTTTTTGCTTCTTTTCCTCTTAAATGAAAATACTGCATGCAGCTGTACCAAAGCTTCTTTGTTGGAGACGCACACAAAGACATTTGAAAAGCGTCTACACTGAGAGCGAACGGCACGACTTGACAAAACTAGATCGCTGCCATTGTAATAAACAAAGCTGTCTACATCTAGGCTATGCTCAAATTGGAATACTAGCTTACTAATTTAAAACTGTCCAGTATATACTTCATATTGCAAACATTATGCATTAAAAAATGTAATGTGATTGTTGCCACATGACCTCTACAAATGAGAGTGGTGTACAGTTATCAACATTTTTAATTGATTTTTTATAATGGGACACAGTATTCTGTGCTCACACAATGCTCATTTTGGCAAATGTAGTGGGTCATCTGCATTTAGAAAATATGCATATACAAAATTTGCAAACTGCATCGTATACATATTATACTACATAAATAATACAAGTAGTAAGCAGTGTTGGGTAAGATACTCAAGAAGTAATCCACAACTAATTACTATTTACGTAACTCCATTGAAAAAGTAACCACTTTACTTTTATATTACTTTCTAAAACACTTTTCACAGTAAAACTGATTGCAGGAATTTAAAATGTACTGGGTTACACTACCTTTTTACTATAAAAAGTTAGTAGATTACAGTAACTACAGTAATTACTTTGTAATCAGATTACACCCAACACTGGTAGTAATGCTATTCCAAAAATCAAATATTTCAATATTCAACTAATCTAACAATTATTGGAACAATTCAACGATTACTCGGGCTGCACCACTACTCTGGTTAAAACGCATCATCACTTAAGTTTGAAATTTTTGTTATGTCTACTTAGATCAAACGACTATTCAACAACAAAAATTTGCGTTGACAATTTTTTTTCTTGTCCACATAGTCAACTAATCATTTCAGCCCTAACTCCGAACACAGCCCTAATTTTGCTGCATTTTATCACTTGTTTGCTGTAAAGGTCGACCGATAGCTGATTTTGCCGATACCGATAACTAAAGTGGTGTAAAAGGCCGATAACTGATTTTTATAAAAATAATTCTTAATCTTTCCATACTTTGAGGAGTATACATAGAGATACATAGAGGCTACAGTAATCAAAATTATGCAGTTTATTATTCAACTAAAAATCCCAATAATAACCAAAAGGTATGAAGATTTGGTGCATAACGTGGAACTTTTAACTATAAATAAGCCCGAAACACACCGGGGACTTTTATTTTGCAATGACGGAGACTTGGCTCCATTACAATGCTCTATATTTAAGAATTTACCAAATTAAGCCTTTTATAGCCTATATATTCACCAGTTAAAGGCTTTTATATATACATATTTCACTGGGTTTAATGAGTAATAAGGTTTATTTAGGTTCTCATCTAATCAAAATAACAAAATATGCATTGAAGTGAGGACAGTCAATTATGAAAAATTTAGATACAGCAAATTCCCACGTTATTGTTTTTATTTTACCTATAGAGGCCGCTGTTATACTGAAGAACCAAGCCAGCCACAGATAAATAAAAACAACAACAAAAATATTGCCGGCTTTCGGCAATGGTTTTTGCTGATAATCAACAGTTAATCAAAAAGCAACTATCGGTACCGATTAATTAGCAACACCGATATATATCGGTCGAACTCTAGTTTGCAGTGTAACAAGCGATTTTACGTGTCTTTGGAATGATATTTGTTTTATCATCCAAATGTAGTTTAATGTAGCTGAACATTTACTTCTTTACAAAAATGTATGAGTTACACAAAAAAAAAAAAAAGAAAAAAAGAAAAGAAAAATAAATTTTTTGACTCGGGCTACTATTGTTGCAGTACATACTGCAATAAGCAAATTGTCTGAATAATACAATGTGCCCTTCCATTTCCAACATGATGAATAACCTTAAGTAATATCAGCCATGATTTTATTTATTTATTTATTTTTTTACACAAAATTAGACTGAAAATGCAAAATAACTGCTTTTATTTGTGTGGTGATAACTGGACGCCACTTGCTGAATTTAACATGCAATGTAATGCAGTAGTCTAGGCTTGAAAAAAGTGCACAGCCATATATCATAATTATTATTGACATTTGCAACTAGAAATTAAATCAAAGAACAGTAATTTGACTAAAATGTGAAAGTTCAGTAAGAAGCTGAATAGCAAACTGTTAGTTTTGTTTGTAATCAGTGACCTTTAGATTTTCTTGAGAAGCCTGATAAAAAGATGTGATTTTGCATCAGTTGTTTATCACCCTGTTTACAAAAGTCTTCCAAATCAACTCTCATTGTCCATCTCCTCAAAGGGATTTATCTTCTCCCAGAAGAAATGTGTCAAGATGCAGTTCATTCAGCAGAACCTTTCTGTGTGCGGTGCACTGGAGGCCTCCGAGAGAGAAATCGAGGGTCTGCAGCAGCGGCCAAAGTCTGGGGAGACTTTCCGGCGGTCTCCCAACAGCGTTATCACTCTGCACTGCTGTTACAGGCAGCCAGCACACAACAAAAAGTCATTCTATACTTATTGTCCCCTCTAATTGTTCTCAAGACTTGAGATAAGTGCACTACGTGATGGAGAATTTCAGCGACCACCCCAACTCCCTTAGTGGCATGCACACACGTTAGTGAGGGGGAGTGTGTGGCGTGGGCACTCAAAAGCACTTGACTTTGTGCCATCTGAATTAGTGGCGTCTTTTCTTATTTGTTTTGATGGACAAATTGCGCTGCTTTCATCCTTGCATACTTAAAGATGACACCACAAACTGGCAGCCTGTGCTATTGTTCTAGCGAGCGTTTATTCAATGCTGCACCGGCTCGCTTGCATTCATTTGAAAAGTGAAAAGAGTGAAAAGAAAGACCGTTCCCAATTTAAAGGCATTTATTAAAATTCAGACTAGCCATTACACGGCAGAGCATGGGGAGAAACTGCGCGAAAGAAATGAACAAGCTGGTTAATCAAAAGTTAATTGTACAATTTTCATGTAGATGAGCGTGGCATATACATGACTCCCTGCACTGTGATTATTGAAATAAATAAACGAGGCTTCTAGGAATGCGGTGGGACTTTGCGGCTGGTAAACAATCAGGCCGAGTTTAATTTGTGGTAAACAAAGTGATTATCCACCGGGGGTACGGAAGGAGAGGGTAAGGTTAAATGAAATTTGCAAATGTACAGATACATGGCGTTTTGTGTTGGAGTGGAGCAATTATAGAAGCGGTTTAATGAAGCAAGGTCTGGCATCGGGGGAGCCGTTCCGACTTCTGACGACCTACACAACCAGTCGCACTTCTGAGGAGCACATTAGAGCGAGAACTTCAGAGAGAGAGGAAGAAAAGAGAACCAAGAGCAAACGTGCATAACCAAACACATGCACAAACACGTGTTAGAGGACAGTGCAAAAGTACATATTTTCAAAATCTGGGTTGTCAGAGCGACTAGTGTAGGGCTTGATGGAGAAATATTGATAGTGCAACAGTTTTACACTTTTAGGTGAAATCAACCTATAGTTGATTCTGCATATTTAGGTGAGATACAAAAAAGATTGTAAACAGAAAAAATTACACACGCCACCTTTAAGAATGTCCTGTATCCAGTAATTAGGCTGGTGTAGTCATGACACTGATTAAACACTCTTCTTAAAGGTGAAGTTTGTAATTTCCACAAAATCAAAGTGATGCAAATTGCAAATAACTGCAATTGACCAAAGTGATAAAAATAACAAATATTTCCAAAAATCTACTTTAAAACAGATTTTTCAAGTTTTAGAAATGTAATCTTTGTGTCCATACATTTCTGAAAAACATTTATAGCATTTTCCACACACACACACACACACACACACACACACACACAATAATAATAATAATAATAATAATAATTAGTTACTCTAAAAGTCTAAAAGTGTCATGTGGTGTAGCCATTAAGTAAAATGTATTAATAAAAATACTTGCCTTAAACCCTGAATACTTCGTTGTTTTATCAGGGATAATCTGTATGACCTAAACAAAATGTGCTTTTCCATAAAAATAAAAATAAATAAACTGATTTTAATAGCTGCTTTCCAATATCGGGCCAGAGCGAGCCAGGGCTATCAACTGGCCAGCTGGGGCCAGTAGCCTCGGACCTTGAGCCGCAAGACCAAAATCGATCTGCGTTCCCACCATCGGGCCAATAGCCCCTCAGCGTTTCCCTAATACCCGCCCTTAATACGCCGCCTTGGCCTCAACGTCAAACACCCTACCCAGTTCACAAGCAAGAGGGAAGCTCAAGCTGAGGTATCATTTTATCTAGTTATCTAGAATATCGAGTTTATATCATTTGTAAACATTAGCTAGCTAGCAAGATAAGTTAGCATTGACAACTCACTGACTGTAACTGCCATAGTGTCCTGAGTGGTCTCTCCAATAACAGTGGGATGATGTCCCAGCACACCGTCCATGATTTCAAAGTTATTTCTTTGGGCACCACTTTGTCCATTGTGCGTTGTAACAGATTTGTACTGTACCCGCAATGTTTTGTTTTTTTAAAACCTGTACCACTGGAAACACAACCTGGCAAATTTGGCAAAAACTCCCCGTTTGACACTGACCCAGCCTCACTCCTCAGTTGGCCTTGTTTGGCCCAAGGATAATGGGCGTGCCAAAGGCCATTGGCCCCGAGAAAGCCCTGAGGCAGCACGATGAACCCCGGAAGTGACAGTGGGAACGCAACTAGCCCTGGCACACACTAGCAATTCGCCGCTACAATACAGGACGATAGGACAACTTTATTTCGGCCAAAATACGGACGTCCTGGCTAATACTGGACTGATGGCAACCCTTTTAAAAGTATTTTCTCACACTGCTGGACTATTTAAAAAGAACTAGTGAAGGCAAAAATGTAGGTAACCATTTAAGAGGACATGTACATTAACAAACCTAAACATTTTCCTTAAATCAATTTCAACCTACAATCTTGATGTTGATGCACACATCCATGGAAATGTTTTGTGACAGAACACCCATTCACAACAGCTACAAATTCATAATCAAACACAAACAATGAATCCTTGCTTATAATTGATTTTGTTCACTCCAGGCATTAACTCCAGACTACCTGGTTCTGGTAGTACATTAAATCCCTTTTCATCTTAAGAGACGTCTTCATTTGTTTTTTAACTGCATTTACACATGGACTCTGAACTGAAGTCCCATATGTGAAGCGTGTTGGCAGAGCTCAGCCCCTAATGCCCAACTCGATTAGGGCACAGTCTCTCTGCAGGGCTCTGGAAGAAACGAATCCACATTTTCATGCTAACCTCCTACAGTTTCTTATTCTTCTGTACGAAATTAAAATTTCTTAAAGCACTTTGGAAAAAGTCATGCTGAGAAAAGTGAGAGATAAAGTTGGCTTGGAATGAGAGAGAATCTGCCTCTGGAGAGACACAAGTGCTTATGAGTGATTCTCACTGCTGGGGTCTTTTTTTTTTTTTTTTTTACAGCCAGTTTTAGATTTAAATAACAAGCTCTGAACTCCATGCTTATGATGTTACCTTCCACTGACAGTCAAAATCCCACTTCACAAATACACTTCAACCAAAGCTAATCAAAACAAACAGCAAGCAATAACTTGAGCACACCATAAATGTTTCAGAATGTTATGGACACAATATGATGGCATAATTGTTGCTTGTTAGCAGGTTGTAAAAGGCTTTTGTACAAGTGAGGGAGCCATTTCTTCAAGGACTGTTTAGGCCTCAGACTCCAGTGGATTCATCAACACAACAGTTAAACGGTGACATCTGCTGGCTGAAACATAAAAACACATAACAGAGTATTTAGGCAGAAGTCAATGTCTTTATTAAAGCCAAACTTTTTGCTTGTGTAATTTTTACATCAAATGCATTTGTCTATTGCTATATTTATTTATTGATTTATTTTGTATTTTTTTCCCCCTTTTTCTCCCCAATTTGGAATACCCAATTCTTAGTGCACTCTAAGTCCTCGTGGTGGCGTAGTGACTCGCCTCAATCCGGGTGGCGGAGGACGAATCTCAGTTGCCTCCGCGTCTGAGACCGTCAATCTGTGCATTTTATCATGTGGCTTGTTGAGCGCATTACCGCGGAGACATAGCACGTGTGGAGGCTTCACGCTATTCTCTGCGGCATCCACGCACAACTCACCACGTGCCCCACTGAGAGCGAACCACATTATAGCGACCACAATGAGGTTAACCCAATGTGACTCTACCCACCCTAGCAACCAGGCCAAGTTGGTTGCTTAGGAGACCTGGCTGGAGTCATTCAGCACGCCCTGGATTCGAACTCATGACTCCAGGGGTGGTAGTCAGTGTCTTTACTTGCTGAGCTACCCAGGCCCCCACTATATTTATTTATTTATTTATTTATTTATTTATTTATCTATTCTTCCAGTATATATGGGGTAAACACTTTTGTAATTCTGACATAAAAGGTGATGTCCCTTTTTTAACTATAAGAGACCCAAGCATTGATGACGTGTTTTCTTTTTTTCTTCTTGAACTTGTTTACATATATATATATATATATATGTAAACAATATATATATATATAATTTTATAATTATATATATGTGTATAATTTTTATACACAATTAAAATTAAATGGAAAACAATGGCAGTCTATGGGGACATTGTGATTTTTTAAGTGCATTTTGCTTTAGAGGTGCCCAAACAACAAATGGCCAAAAATCAAACTTCATTGAGGGCCGTGGGCCAAAAGAGCAGAGAATTATAACAAACTCAGGGCCTGAAATTAATTTCAGAATTAATTTCTTACATGCTCATATGGGGGGACATTTTTTACCATTACAAAGGTATTACTTTTAATTTAAACAATTAATTCAAATTTAAAATGGGATATATAGATAATTACAAAATTGCATGATCTCTACATTGCATAATGTGCATTGTTACTGAAACAGTTATTATTATTATTATTTTCTTTATCATTCACATATTTCAAAACATTTTGGCTATTAAATTAACAGCTACAAAACAATTGCACTGACACAGAGGAGTAGATGACAACATTTCCCCAGATTTGGAATAAGGAGCTTAAAAAATAATTTAAAAAATTAGCAACTCCAAGCCAATTTAATAAAACAATGAACATTAGTCAGAGATACACCAAAAATAGTTAATGTTCTGTAAAATTATTATTGTATCATTAATAATGATTTAACATCAAGGCCATTTAACACATCCAGATATTATTTTTGTTAATAGTATTATTAACTACATAGTAGCATTTGGTATTTTTAGCGTGGGAGCACAACACCGAACTGATGCGGAGCGTGAGAAGCGGAGTGCCCTTCTGAGCACGTTAATGGCGCATGCATATGGCACTGACTCGGCAACATCTGCACAATGGACGGTACGAAACAAATAATGTTCAGCAAAAATTCAAATGAAGAATGCAACGGATATATTAATTTGGAACTACATCAGTTTGCGGGGGATTTTATTTATTTTTTATTTTTTTGCCCAGTTTCCGACCTGGATGGAACTAGAGATGGAGATAAGAGATGTAACAGGTGTTTAAGTGTCTCTCTTCACTGTGCAGCTGGTACATCAAAGCATTTGTGCTATTTCTACCTTTCTTGCAAATGTGCTGCATTATGACTAATGAGGGAGTGCCAAGATATGAAAGGTGCATGCGCTTGCAACGTTAACAGCTTAGTTGATTATAACCAGGAACGATATATTGTTTTATCGTGCCGCTCGCTTATGGAGACGTGGTATAACACCATTGCATGTCGAATTTACAGGTTTAGAAAGGTTTCTACATCTGTAACATCTTAAGTTCAGTATCTATGTGACAAAGCTCTTCCTGTGAAAGACAGAGCAGATTTACTCGTGCAGCTTTTGGAATTACAGTTTGATACAAAGTTTATTGATTTGATTTGGTCATCTGGATCTATTGGTTTACTAATTTGCAGCTGCACTGAAAAGTGAATAAAAGTGTGTTTTTCCCCACACTAAGAACCTGGAAATTGCGGGAATTATTAAAACTGTGCGCAATACCCGCAATCCCGTGCCGAATTTCAGGCTCTGCAAACTCTATTATATTAAAATATTAAAGTTGCCCTTGTTCCCCTCCTTTATGATTAATTATAAAAAAAAAATAAAATAAAAAAAAGCATTACTCCGCAATCTGTTAAATTTATGCAATAAAAGCTGCGTCAATAGCAATTTTTTTTATTTATTTATTTTTTTTTCCACTCTTGTCATATACGTCAAGGCGGGCCAAATCAAGGGTCATCACGGGCCAACTTGTCAAAACTTCTCCAGGGCCCAAAACACCCTCAGACCCCAGAGGGTTAAATTGTAACTGTAGTGGAATACAGTTACTTATATTTTGTATTTTAAATATGTAATCCCGTTACTCCCCAACCCTGAGTATTTTAACACTGAAAATTCGGGCCTGGGTAGCTCAGTGGTAAAGACGCTGGCTACCACCCCTGGAGTTCGCTAGTTCGAATCCCAGGGCATGCTGAGTGACTCCAGCCAGGACTCCTAAGCAACTAAATTGGTCTGGTTGCTAGGGAGGGTAGAGTCACATGGGGTAACCTCCTCGTGGTCGCTATAATGTGGTTCGTTCTCGGTGGGGCGCGTGGTGAGTTGAGTGTGGATGCCGTGGTGGATGGCGTGAAGCCTCCACACGTGCTTTGTCTCCGTGGCACGTACTCAACAAGCCATGTGATAAGATGCATGGGTCGATGGTCTCAGTGAATAAAGACCGGGAGGCAGCTGGGATTTGTCCTCTGGATTGAGGCGAATCACTGGCGAATCACTACACGACCACAAGGACTTAAAAAGCACATTGGGAACTGGTCATTCCAAAAAAAAAAAAAAAAAAAAAAAAACATTCAGCAAAAATCTGTGTATATTAAGTACACAGATGATGCACTTTTCAACCATCGGAGTGTGGAAGGTTGGACACTTTATTCATTCAACGCACGCGGCTTGCCATACATAGCGGAAGGGGTGGAGTTACCTGGCTGCGCTCGCTGCTGGTCTGTCAAAACTGTTCAGTGGATACAGCACCTTACAAATGTGAGTTGAATACTTTACCATCACCCCAAGCTGTGTGAAAATTTACGTTGTTTAAGATACAATTGTAAAGCTAGCAGCAAAACATCACGTGCGCTTGAAACATCACTTCCACCAGATGTTAAATGGAAAATGCTTCTGTGTAGTATAAAAATGTTAAGTGTTCCATTTGGGACTATATTACACTTTGAAAATTCATATATAGCATGGCTGAGTGCATAGTGTGTGTCGTTTGGGATGAACTGAGGTTGGCTAATGCACCAAAGCTAGCAGCAAGACATCACATGTTTCAAACGTCACTTCTGTCAGCTGGTAAATGGCGAATGCTTCTTTGTTGTAAAAAACTGTCAAGTAGTTCCATTTGGGACGACACTACACTTTGAAACTGAAATGTAGTGCGTAGTGTGTGTCGTTTGAGATGAACTGAGTTTGGCTAACACGCTAAAGCTAGCGGCAAGACATCACATGTTTCAAACGTCACTTCTGTCAGCTGGTAAATGGCGAATGCTTCTATGTAGTAAAAAACTGTCAAGTGTTCCATTTGGGACGATACTACAGTACACTTTGAAACTGAAATGTAGCGCATAGTGTGTGTCGTATAAGATGAACCGAGGTTGGCTAACGCATTAAAGCTAGCGGCAACACGTCGCATGTTTGAAACGTCACTTCTGTCAGCTGGTAAATAGAGAATGCTTCTATGTAGTAAAAAACTGTCAAGTGTTCCATTTGGGACGATACTACAATTTGAAACTGAAATGTAGCACATAGTGTGTGTCGTTTAAGATGAACTGAGGTTGGCTAACGCACTAAAGCTAGCGGCAACACATCGCATGTTTGAAACATCACTTCTGTCAGCTGGTAAATGGCGAATTCTTCTTTGTAGTAAAAAACTGTCAAGTGTTCCATTTGGGACAATACTACAGTACACTTTGAAACTGAAATGTAGCGCATAGTGTGTGTCGTATAAGATGAACTGAGGTTGGCTAACGCACTAAAGCTAGCGGCAACACATCGCATGTTTGAAATGTCACTTCTGTCAGCTGGTAAATGGCGAATTCTTCTTTGTAGTAAAAAACTGTCAAGTGTTCCATTTGGGACGATACTACAATTTGAAACTGAAATGTAGCGCATAGTGTGTGTCATATAAGATGAACTGAGGTTGGCTAACGCATTAAAGCTAGCGGCAACACATCGCATGTTTGAAACGTCACTTCTGTCAGCTGGTAAATGGCGAATTCTTCTTTGTAATAAAAAACTGTTAAGTGTTCCATTTGGGACGATACTACACTTTGAAACTGAAATTGAGTGCATAGTGTATAGCACGTCATTTGGTACACACGTTAAGAACTCCCGTTACTGTTTTACACAGTGAGAAACAGCTCCAGATGATTCTGTGTGAGTGAACTGTCCAAATGTTTCTGACTGATTTATGAAAAGAACTTATTTCGGCCAACATTTCCCTTACATTTTCTATTTGAGTTACATAAGTGATTGTAAATATTTTGGTTGGCAACTTTATCTGAAAATGTTTACAAAAAATCTCTTATTGTAATAGTTGCAGTGTGAAAAAAAGCAAGCCTAAACTCACTTACCAGAAGGTCTAAAGAAATATATTTTTAAAGGTGACCCCCACTGACTGACGTGCCAGTATATTTAACCCTGAAAATGAAAAAACAACCCAAAGATATGAATGAGAGGAAAATGAATGCAAACTACTACTAAAATGAAATGCAAGGGACATTTAATGATTTAATTATTAATGTAGGGATTTTATAGTTTTTAGTGATTTATGTATTTAATCATATATTTAAATATTTAGATAACTTAATTTGGAGTAATTAGGCTCTTCATTGTTGAAATGCAAGAGACGTTTATTGATTTATTTACTGATTTAATGATTAATTTATGTTTTATAGTTAAATTTTTCAAATTTAATTATGTTTAAATTTACGTTAAAATATTTTGATGTTAATTTAGAGTAATTTGGCCCATATTATTTAGCATTTTTTAAATGATATTTAATTCAATTCAATTCTTTTTATCGTTTTTTTTTTTTTATTATTTGTATTATTATTATCCAATCTGAAAGCTGACTAAATCTTTTATTCACCATTAAAAGCACACCTGAAGCAAGACACATAACAAAGATGTGATTTCATAATGAATTTGTTCATTTATTTGTAAATCCTTGGCTTTGAGCAAAGCAACAATCAGTGATATGTGCTTTCAAAACCTGTGCTGATTTTCAGTAATATTCTCAGGGAAACAGAGGCTGGAAGTTTAAGGTCAAAGGTCATGAGACTCATACGGTTCTTCTTTTGTAATGTGCAAGATCTCCTCTAATATAAAGCCTTGCTGATGTTACATGTAAATGTTTTTGTGCCTTTCTCACTAACGATACGTTTGCCAAATACTTGAATAGAATTAAAATAATCTCTTTTACTCTCTTCATTTGATGGGTATACTTGCTGCTCAGAAACCAAAAAGTCAAAAATGTTCACATTTGAAATGACTGATGAGCTCAATGTTAAAGACAGGAGCAAACATAACTTTTTGACACAATTATATCTCATAAAATGTAAGACTATAACTCTGAATAAATAAAATCGCATGAAACATTCACATAAACACTTTATCTAGCAAGATGTCCTGTCTGCAACTGTGCATAAATACATAACACCTACAGCTTTACAAACTCTCCATGAGTTGCTTTTAAAAAAATAATACAAATAATTAGCTGAACAAACAAAGACAAACACTACTTAACAATAATAACAGAAATTGGAATGATCCATCGTAAGAGAGACAATTTAAGACCAAAAGAAAACAACCCATTTAAATATGTTATAAAGGAGATAGAACATTTTACAGTTTTTTAAAACTTTAGTAGCCTTAATACAGTATATTACAGATAGATATGGTCTTTTAGTAACACTGAGGAGAAGTGCATAGCAAAATAGAGCGTAATTATCTTCCAGTCGCGGTGTAAAATCCTGATCGACTGGTGTGTAAAAAAGCATCCAACAACTCAAACATTTAAGGCAGATTAGATCATTTAAAATTGGCATAGTCTGAGAAAATGTCGACAAAGTCCTGTACCACTCTGTAGCAGAAATCATACTGTTCCTGCAGAAAGAAAGAAATATTGTTGCTGCTGTAAAATCATTTCAAATCATTATTTTTATAAACTAATCATCATATACTGTACATATTAACCATTTATAAATGTCATTAATCATCATCATTTTCAGAATATGTCTGTGATATTACATCATTTCTTGTTGAATGACAATGGTGCCTACTGCAGTTATCACAGATTTACTCTAGTTAACTATACAACAAGTACAATAACTATAGTAACTTTCATATTCTGGCAGAAACTATGGATTACCATGGTGAATGTTTTAAAAGGACATCTTGTTTTATTCTGTATGTAAATGGATTAATATTTGTAATAAAGAAGGTTGAGTGAACTGACCACTGTCTGCACCATGTGTGGCCGCTGCATTCGTAAACTTTTCACTGTCTGAAACACGTCCAGCAAACCCTCGGCTTTCACTCGCTCCAGAATATTACTGAGGGCGACAAACGTACCGGTCCGACCCGCTCCCGCACTGCAAAACACACACACAAAGAAATAACTTTAGTCATTGGTTGAGCACAATACCAAGAATGTAATCCAAAACAAAAACGTAACAGATTGAGCTTGCGTGTTTGTAAGTTACCTGCAATGCACGACTATGGGGTGGTTGCCCGACTGTTGCTGTTGTTTCTGTACTGACGCGATGATGTCAATCATTCCTTTACCTTCAGCCGGGATCCCGATTTCTGGCCAGCCATGGAAATGAAAGTGCCGAACTAAACGTGTCTGCTTATCCTGTTTAACACGCAAAAACACACATGGCTTGATGGAAACTAGAAAAATTGAGTAAAGAGCAGTGCTGGGCGGAATCAGATTACAAAGTAATTAGTTACTGTAATCGAATTACATTTTTCGTCAAATAAGTAGTTTAACGCATTGTATTATAAAGACTTGTAATCAATTACTAAGTTAATTAATTTTAATTGCATTACTTGTGTTACACATATTATTTAAATTCATAATGCAGAATGCATTCAAAACATAAATTACATTAAATAATGTCGTCTGTATAATGCATTATACAGAAACATTATTTAAAATTTGTTCTTTGGAAAAATAACTTAGAAATAATAACTAATGTGATTACTCTTTCAATTAAGTAATTAGTAATGTAATCTGATTACATCTGAGAAAAGCAATTTACAGAGCCCCTTAGTAATAGTTCTCTAGTAATAGTTTACGTTCCCTTGCAACAGTTTGCGTTCCCCCGCAATATGTTTTGCGTTCCCTCGCAATAAGTTTTGTGTTCCCTCTCAAAAGTTTGTTTCCTCTCAGTAATTTACGTTCCCTCGCAATCATTTTTGCGTTCCCTCACAAAAGTTTGTGTTTCCTGGCAATTGTTTGCATTCCCTTGCAATATTTTGCATTCCCCCACAATATGTTTTGCGTTTCCACGCAATAGTTTGCGTTCCCCCACAATAAGTTTTGCGTTCTCTAGCAATAGTTTGCGTTCCCGCACATAGTTTACATTCCCTCGCAACTAATGTGATTACTTTTTAAACTTAGTAATTAGTAATCTGATTACATTTGAGAAAAGTAATTTACAGAGCCCCTTAGAGGACAGGGCAGGAGTTTTTTTTTTCAGAAATAGTTTTGCGTGCCCTCGCAATAAGTATGTGTTTCCTCACAACAGTTTGCGTTCCCCCACAATATGTTTTGCGTTCTCTAGTAATAGTTTGTATTCCTGCACAATAGTTTACGTTCCCTCTCGATTATTTTGGCGTTCCCTCATGAAAGTTTGTTTCCTTGCAATAGTTTGCATTCCCTTGCAATAGTTTGCGTTCCCTCGCAATATGTTTTGTGTTCCCTCTCAAAGGTTTGTTTCCTCGCAATAGTTTACGTTCCCTCACAAACATTTTTGCGATCCCTCACAAAAGTTTGTTTCCTCACAATAGTTTGCATTCTCTCGCAATAGTTTGTGTTCCCTTGCAATAGTACATTTCCCCACAATACGTTTTGCGTTCTCTAGAAATAGTTTGCTTTCCCGCACAATAGTTTACGTTCCCTCGCAAAAGTTTGTTTCCTTGCAAGATTTTGCATTCCCTTGCAATAGTTTGCGTTCCCCCACAATATGTTTTGCGTTCTCTAGTAATAGTTTGCGTTCCTGCGCAATAGTTTACGTTCCCTCTCGATTATTTTGGCGTTCCCTCATGAAAGTTTGTTTCCTTGCAATAGTTTGCATTCCCTTGCAATAGTTTGCATTCCTTCGCAATATGTTTTGCGTTCCTTCGCAATAGTTTGCGTTTCCCCACAATATGTTTTGTGTTCCTTCGCAAAAGTTTGCGTTTCCCCACAATATGTTTTGTTCCTTCGCAAAAGTTTGCGTTTCCCCACAATAAGTTTTGTGTTCCTTCGCAATAGTTTGCGTTTCCCCACAATATGTTTTGTTCCTTCGCAAAAGTTTGCGTTTCCCCACAATAAGTTTTGTGTTCCTTCGCAATAGTTTGCGTTTCCCCACAATAAGTTTTGTGTTCCTTCGCAATAGTTTGCGTTTCCCCACAATATGTTTTGTGTTCCTTCGCAATAGTTTGCGTTTCCCCACAATAAGTTTTGTGTTCCTTCGCAATAGTTTGCGTTTCCCCACAATATGTTTTGTGTTCCTTCGCAATAGTTTGCGTTTCCCCACAATATGTTTTGTGTTCCTTCGCAATAGTTTGCGTTTCCCCACAATATGTTTTGTGTTCCTTCGAAATAAGTTTTGCGTTACCTCGCAATAAATTTACCATGGTTTTACTACAGTAATCATATTTTAACCATGATATAAAATAGTGAAACCATAGTGATAATATAGGAAAATTAAAACTATGGTAATAAAAATCATAATTTTTGGTTATTATGGCTTTACAATACAAATACCATAGTATAACTATGGTTTTACTATAGTAATATTGTAAACTGTAGTAACCGTCATTTCTGGCTGAAATCATGGTTTTACTATAGTATTCTGTATCAATATAGTATCCATAGTTTTACTGTAGATTCACAATGGTTAATCTTGTGGTTACTATGGTTTTACTAACCATAATAACCACACAATTATGATTTTTATTAACATAGTTTTCAGTTCCCTGTATTATTACTATGGTTTCACTACGAATATCAAGGTTAAAATAGGGTTACTGTAGTAAAACCATGGTATATTAATTGCGAGGGAACACAAAACTTATTGCGATGGCATGCAAAACTATTTCAGAAAAAAAAAAATGCCCGCCCTGTCCTCTATGGGGCTCCGTAGTAATTAATAATTTGTAGTGGATTAAATTTTTTTGAGTAATTTAAACAACACATGTCCACACAATAATGTTAATGCTTCAAATATTATTCAACATCTACTAGGTTTTGACCATCCATTGCAGTTGTTTAATAAAATTTGGAGCATTAACATTAGTATATTTTTCCTATTTTTCTACATGCAAATTCCCCAAGGACACTTGCACTCACTTATAATCCAATTATTTACATTTTTAATTGGAGTTTTTTTTTTTTTTTACATCCTTTATAAGTAGAACACAGCACCAATGCAATCATACTGCACACTCATACACACACAAACTCACCACGCTGTATGTGATCACTAGATCTCTGAGACTGAACGTGTCACACAGTGTGTCGGCTTTAATCTCCACGGTGAACTCCCCGTATGTCACAGAATCTTCATTAGGCCAGTACTGAAAACACTTGTCCTGCAACACAAATATCCAATAAAAAAAATTACAAAATGACAGGATAAGTTGTGCAAGAGTGTGTGTACAAATGGATTTGTAAAGCATGTGTGTGTGTACCTGATCTCTCTCCTGCAGTTCTGTCAGCATGACGATTGAGTGACACTTCCATTCCCACACCATCCTCCAAAAATCTTCCACTGTGTGTGACAGAGGACCCTGTGTGGCGATGAAATAGTCCTTCTGCCGGTACCCCTGGAAAACATCCCATAAACTTCTATTGTTTTTATCTGAAGGTGATTATAATGAACACTTAAAAAACATTAAAGCTAAAATGATTCATAAATAAAGTAAATAAAGATATACCAAAAGGAGGTTTTGTGAGATTTAGCTAACTTCTGGAGACAATTGTGTCCCCAAAGTACATCTAAGTAAACTTACACACACATTTAAAGTCATCATTGACATACTTCCTTAATAAATGCCTTCATTTACATAATTCATTGGTGCACATTATTCTGCGAAAAAACAAAAAAACAAAGTTTGTATTCATAATCTTTCATCCATATGTAATAACTTTCTCAGCTCCATATAACCTACGCAGTGTGGAAGGGAGAAAATAATATTAACCAAAAATATCATGCCATCCTACATAATTTCCAACAGAATAATCAGATTCAATGTAAAATGTTACATCAAGAAAGCTAAAAGTGCTATGAATACCATTTCATGTTGTCTTTAACATTCACATTTGTTGAATGTGTTATCATTAAACACTATGAAACAAAAAAAACTGTCAAAACAGGCATAAACACTTACATCAATGAAAGATGCGTTGATATAATCCGTGAACTCTTGACCTCTTTTCATAGATAGTATTACTCTGTTAAAGTCATCTAAAAATAAATGAAAAAGACATAATTAGAAATGTAAATTATCCAATCTGTCCCTGCTGTGAGCCCCTGAACATAAACCTCTGGTGTTTTCTATGGCATGTCTCATGAGTACAAGTACACACAAGCAGAAGAGGAAAAGGAAGAGAGATTTCTGATTAACTTCCATGTAAACAAAGCCATGCAGTGCAACAGCATAGACAAAAAAGGAAGTAAATTCACTGCTCTGAAAGGAATAGTTCACCCCAAAATGTCATTATTTACTAACCCTCATGTTATTCCAAACCTGTGACTTTCTTTTCTACCGTACAATGAAAGTGAGTGGTGACTGAGACTGAACATTCTGCATAACATCTCCTTTTGTGCTACAGTCATACGGGTTTGGAACAACATGAGGGTGAGTAAACATGACAGAGTTTTCTAAACTATCCATAAAAGACTGTACAAATAAATTACTAATTTAAATTGTAAAACAAAAAAAAAAAATGTGTGGATAAATAATTGAATATATATATATATCACATTTTTTAAAGTTATTTGCACAAAAAGGTGAGAATGGCCAGACTGGTTTGAACTAATAAAGTCTACGGTAACTCAGATAACCGCTTTGTACAATCGTGGTGAGAAGAATATCATCTCTGAATGCTGTTCTGTGATGCGGGTTGGCACTGTTTTGGTGGCACGAGGGGGACCTACACAATTTTAGGCAGGTGCTTTTAATGTGTGTCTGATTGGTTTAATGTGTGTCTGATATATATACATACATACATACATACTGGTGGCCAAAAGTTTGGAATAATGTATATATTTTGCTCTTATGGAAAGAAATTGGTACTTTTATTCACCAAAGTGATCACAATGTATATTCAGGACATTAATAACATGAAACATTACTGTTACAATTTGGAAAAAAAAAATGTTCAGAACTTCTTAAACTACTTCAAAGAGTTTTTATCAAAAAATCCTCCACGTGCAGCAACGACAGTTTTGCAGATCCTTGTTATTCTAGCTGTCAGTTTGTCCAGATACTCAGGTGACATTTCACCCCACACTTCCTGTAGCACTTGCCATAGATGTGGCTGTCTTGTCGGGCACTTCTCACGCACCTTACAGTCTAGCTGATCCCACAAAAGCTCAATGGGGTTAAGATCCAGAACACTCTTTTCCAATTATCTGTTGTCCAATGTCTGTGTTTCTTTGCCCACTCTAACCTTTTCTTTTTGTTTTTCTGTTTCAAAAGTGGCTTTTTCCTTGCAATTCTTCCCATAAGGCCTGCACCCCTGAGTCTTCTCTTTACTGTTGTACATGAAACTGGTGTTGAGCGGGTAGAATTCAATGAAGCTGTCAGCTGAGGACATGTGAGGCGTCTATTTCTCAAACTAGAGACTCTGATGTACTTATCCTCTTGTTTAGTTGTACATCTGGTCTTCCACATCTCTTCTGTCCTTGTTAGAGCCAGTTATCCTTTGTCTTTGAAGACTGCAGTGTACACCTTTGTATGAAATCTTCAGTTTTTTGGCAATTTCAAGTATTGTATAGCATTCATTCCTCAAAACAATGATTGACTGATGAGTTTCTACAGAAAGCTGTTTCTTTTTTGCCATTTCTGACCTAATATTGAGCTGAAGACATGCCAGTCTATTGCATACTGTGGCAACTCAAAAACAAACACAAAGACAATGTTAAGCTTCATTTCACGAACCAAATAGCTTTCAGCTGTGTTTGATATAATGGCAGATGATTTTCTTGTACCAAATGATCAATTTAGCATGATTACTCAAGGATAAGGTGTTGGATTGATTGCTGCTGGAAATGGGGCCTGCCAAGATTTGATCAAAAATGACTTTTTTCAAATAGTGATGGTGCTGTTTTTTACATCAGTAATGTCCTGACTATACTTTATGATCAGTTGAATGCCACTTTGGTGAATTGAAGTACCAATTTCCTTCTGAAACATCAAAATCTGTACATTATTCCAAACTTTTGGCTGCCAGTGTGTGTGTGTGTGTGTGTATATATATATATATATATATATATATATATATATATATATATATATATATATATATATATATATATATATATATATATATATATACAATGTTTTGTTATACAGTAAAAGTGCAACTGCAAGTTCAATTCGTAGGTTTTCAAATCTTCCAAAATATCAATTAAAATATCTGTTTTGTAGCCAGTACTACATTAACATCACTTTGGAAATTATGATAATGTTTTTTTTTTGTTTTTTTTTAAGCTCATCCCATTTTGATTAGTCACTATGCACATACTGTATGTATATTATTTTGAATTACATAGCATTTCTTCTGAACTGTTTGAACTAGAGTCTTTGACCTTGATGAATACAGATGATGTTAAACTCACATGGAATAATCTGAAGCACTCTGTTTTTCTTCATGTTGGCTGGCAGGTTGCCCATCCTCATGTTTTCCTTCATGATGCGCATGTTCGTCAGTTTCTGCATTAACACCAGCGTTAAAGATGACAATGATGATGCAGTAGTATAACAAACAAGCATCCATGTTATTAATGAATTTATGTGATATTAGTGTAAGTAAATCTCTTCTCTCACTTTAAACTCCTCCTCCAGGCCCACACGGTCTAGTGGAGCACAGGTGTTGTGCAGTTTATCCAGATGTCCCTCTAGAGAAGAAACATCCAGCTCTGTGTCTCCGTACAGAAAGTACTCCAGCAGAGCTTGATAGATGAATGAGTACTGCAACTGCGAGACACACACACGCACATTGATAGGGTTATAAACCATCCTCATATAGTCAGTGTATTTTAAGAACGAGTATAATTATGAAATAACTATTTCAGTCAAAAGACAGCTTTGTGTAAAGACACACCCCACTATACTATAGATTGTGACTAAAGAGCGACCCTCATGGAATTTTTAATGGCAGATTGACATTATTGACAAGACTGATAAGATTGTCGGTAGACTATTGAATAGACACAAGGGGGCGCTAAATCTGCTGAGTATGACTTCAGAAGACTTGGAATACAGGACATGTCGTATGGATTAATTCTGTGATACTTTTATTTATTTTTTTGTCCTTTTTGGAGCTCAACAGCACCTTGTCACTGTATGCTGTCATTGTATCTCATTGTACTCACGTCTGTCTGAATGAGCTGTGATCTTTGCTCTCGTATCCGTGATACAAAACCGAACACGTCCACCTTCTGTTCTGTGTGCGTCATGTCGATCATAGCATCGATGACGATAAAAGTTCCTGTCCTGCCCACCCCAGCACTGACAGAAAGACAGCACAAACACACTTATTCATAATATAATTCATATTTAGCATGAAATCAAAATTGACACTATTTACGTAACGCACATTTCTTGGTATTACTGTGCAAAATTAATTGTTGACATTGTTCCGATAAAAAAAAAAAAAAAAATAAATAACAAAAAAAGTTTGTCTTTGTAATGTTATATCAAAATACAATTACGCCTCTGAATAGCCTCATTTATTTTTAAACCACCTGTCATATAGAGACCATTTTTCACCTCATTATGATCAATTCATAATGTATTAAATCAAGAAAAAATGGGTTGTGTACGCCGTTTCAAATTGACTTTAAAACAATTACAGTTATTAATAGTCATTCTTGGAAAAATAGTATTTTCATTTCAGTTTTAATTGTAAATCGCTATTAAAAAGACACTGTATTTGCAGTAAGATAAATTGTGCTATTAATAGAAAATACATTATTAAACAAAAATTAATCTATGTTATTGGTTGTAAATCCTGTTGGACATAGTTTTGACCACTCCTTAATATGTGTCAAAAAAAGTGTTTTTTTTTATTTATTTTTTTTAAATTATGAACATAACAGAATAAAACAGCTTTCAAAAAGTATTTTAGTGTCTATAAACTCATTTTCTCTGAATAAATGCACAACAATTGCAAGTGAAGATTTATTTATTAAAAAAAAATACAATTTAACACAAAAAGTATCAATTCACCCTTTTTTCTTAGCCCTCAAACACATACCTCAGTTGTGCCCAATCCTCTTTAGTATTCCTCCATCTATCTCTTATAAATAGTGTAACACAAAATAAAATTTCAAAATTTGCAGCAATTGTTTTTATTTATTTATTTATTTATTATAATGGTTTAAGTACCCAAAGTACACAGGGTCTTTAGAGACCCGAGGTACGTAAGAGTGTGTGTGTGTGTTTTTTTCTTTTTTCGCACATCCACAAATTATATTTTTTATAAAATGTTCACATCTATTTAAGTTTACAACCACAGAATATCTATTTCTTGTTTATTACAAGACAAATGAGCACTATATTCATACAAATAAACACTATATCACATTGATTTTCTGTGCAACAATGAATTATCAACAATGGTGAATTATCAGTATTCCACATGCGTGTACACATACATATTATACATTATATTTTTGGTGCTGTTGATTAAGCGATTGATTTGATTTACATTTGGCATTGCTAACTGACTTATAGCAAGTACAACACATGAAAAGTATGATATGACTATTGTCATTTGGGTGTACTTCTGAAATAATGTAAGTGTGCATCTATGTAAAATGTGAAAAAAAAATTATAATAAAGAATAAGTGCTTCAAAACTTTTGACCGGTAGTGTACATTACACATGCGTAGATTATGTGTTATATGTAACTCAATATGTGTTTGACGTGTTTTTCAGTGTGAAAATAATGAATCCTGTTCTTGATTTGTCCTGATTTGTTGCATTATCTCTTTAGTTTATGAAAAATAAAAACATCATTATTCATGTTATTTTATTATTTTCTAGTTGTCTTGAAAATATGTAGAAAATTGTACACTATCTGGGCATTTTGTACATCCATTTTTAAAAGATATAAGTGCCGGGCCTGTATAGACCAGAATTAAATGTTATGATTTTTTTCACAACAACTGCAAGAAAATATTTTTTACACACAAAAACTGAATGAAAATTCACTCTATTTTCGTAATGCATGTTCCTGATCTTATTGTGCACGAAAACAGTGTTTCTTCATAATCTTTCGTCAAAATATAATAAAGCAAAAATGACTTGATAGCTGACATGACCAAACCCTCTTATTTTTACATTTTGATGGATAACTCCATCAGTTAGTCTCTTCCTAAATTTCTTTCCCCTCATAATATCCTGTTTCACTCGGACATAAAGTAACAGAAGTAAAATGGGTTGCAAACATCATTTCATGTTATTCCACTCATTAACTGTCCATTCTCCAAAAAGAAATGATTAAACAAGCTGGACTGTATGCTATGGGTTGTAACACAAACAAATTTGTGGGGAAATCCTTTCTGACACGTTTAGACCATCCGTGAATGTGTGTGTGATTATATATATTTTTTTTTTTTCTTTTTTAGTTTTTGTGACATTATGACCATAACATAAGTGAAGAACTTTTGTAAACACTTTGTTTATTTCTGCATAAAATCTTTCTCATGCAAATGCTTTTACATGTCTCACTCCTGTCTGAACACTAGAGGGCGCAAGCGGTCAACAAGCCAAATGTACATTACATTCTCTACACACACTCAAAAAGACTTTTCACTTGAATTGAAGTGTTCAGTATTGCTTATGCTGGATTTGCTTTTTTTAGGACATAAGAAGAGGGTTGAAGGTCAAGACTATGACACATACACTAATGACGTGGGGAACAGACGGGCCATTTTGTCTTATGAAACCCAGGCATTGACCTACAGAAATTCAAATGATGTATCTGACCAATAAGCAGCGAGAAAAGACCCCAGCTCACCTAATTCAAATCACATGCTAATCATTCTCAATAATAAAATTAATTATGCATGCGTGACAGACACCTTCAGACTCACGTAAAGGGTCAGTGAGGTTGCTAAAATAATGGGACGGAAGTTATGTAAAATTTTTCCTTTTTCTGAAAATTTTACATTTTAATGTAAGAGTTATTGCTCTTGTGAAAGTGAAAAAGTTTGGCACTTTAGATCCAGAAATGTGGGCTCCTGAGGGGGTGTAATGATAATTAAATGATACTATAATGTCAAATATGTTGTCGAACTAACATTATTATCTTCGCTTTCAAATTTGCAAAAGGAACTGCTCGCACTTCACAAGTACACGATACGTCTTCACACTTGTTGTTATGGTTACAGCAATACAAGTCTCAGTTAAAAGTACAACTTTCATTTCATTCAGGCTGAAAGCCGTCCTACCTGCAGTGCACCACGATGGGCCCGGCGTACGAGGGATTAACATGCTTCACTTTCTTCAGGAACTTGAGCATACCGATGGGGGAGAAGGGAACGCCGAAGTCAGGCCAGCTGGTGAAGTGGAGCTGCGTGACCAGACGGGGCGTTTTTGAGCCATCACTGGCTTGCTGCGGTGGACACAGAGTGAGACGAAAGTGAGGTGAAACAGGAAGGAACATGTTCACACACACACACACACCCAAACACTTAAACAAACCGCATACACGCAGAACTGTTGATAACCCACAAACACACAATTTAGATCAAGAACAACTAAGGGGAAAATGTTGTCAAGCAGACTTTTAGTGAATGTATGAAGTCAGTTCCCCTCAAGACAAGCTCAAACAGGTGTTCAAGCTGAGTTACCACAGGAGTAGTTTAGCACATGGTCATGTTCATGCTAATGTACGGTATCTATTATTTGATCATTTGAAACTTAAAGTTCTTTTTGTGAACTCATTTTGGACACATGAAAAGATCTTTTTTATTTTTGGTCCCAGGAACACATAGAAAAAGACAATCTGTAAAAACAGGACTTCAGCGTTTTCAGACTTACATATTGCACACAGAATTTGCGTATTGTGTAGTCCACTAGTATGGTGAAATCTTCCACAGCAACACGCACGTTACCATACGTCCAGCATCCCTGATCAGGCCAATACTGATAACACTTATCCTACAGAAATTTTTTTTTTAAAAAATAAAAGAAGAAAAAATTAATTCATTCTTTCTTTCTAAAAATAATTACAGTATGTGTGTGTGTGTGTGTGTGTGTGTGTGTGTACTATGTGTATAGATATATACACACACACTGTCAATCGATGCACATTTTTAATCAAATTAATTATATGGTATGCCGATTAATTAATCAAATTAATAGCATACATAAATATTTGCCCCTCAAATAACAATAATTCAATATATAATGATTAAATAATTATAAATAGTAATATTTATAAAATTAGAAATACTAATAATAATTATATATATATATATATATATATATATATATATATATATATATATATATATATATATATATATATATATATATTGTATAGGCCCCCCTCGTGCCGCCAAAATAGCGCCAACCCGCATCTCAGAACAGCATTCTGAGATGATATTCTTCTCACCACAATTGTACAGAACGGTTATCTGAAGCTCCTGACCCATATCTGCATGATTTTATGCACTGCTGCCACACGACTGACTGATTAGATAATCGCATGGATGATTGTTGGTGCCTGATGGGCTGGTTTGAGCATTTCTGTAACTGCTTCTGGAAACGCCTTGTTGATGAGAGAGGTCAACAGAGAATGGTCAGACTGGTTTGAACTGACAAAGTCTACAGTCTACAGATAACCACTCTGTACAATTGTGGTGAGAAGAACATCATCTCAGACTGCTATTCTGAGATGTGGAATTGGTGCTGTTTTGGCGGCACGAGGGGGACCTACACAATATTAGGCAGGAGGTTTTAATGTTGTGGCTGATCGGTGTGTGTGTATGTGTATATATATATATATATATATATAATATTAATACAAATAATTTAAATGCATTACGTTATTTAGACACATAAGTTAAGCATTAAAAAAGACAATACAAAAAGTCTTTAGAATGCAATATATTGTTTATTTCCATATTATTGAACATAAGCTTTCACTTTCATTGGTCTACAGTTCACAGCAATCCATTCTGAAATGGAATTCGTCAATCAGTTCGATATTTATTATAAGGGCTTGTCTAAGGCTGCATCAATGTACACCTGCGTCAATGTACGCTTTTGGAGTGTCTCAGTTGCGGTGCGTCATGAACATACAGTTTTTAGGTCGCTTTGTCAATTTAAACGAAGTTTGAAACTTAGAAAAACACGTCTTGAGATCCCTGCCTTCAGATCTGCACTCCACCAAGCTGTGTTTGTACGCAAGAACGTGATTGTCTGCCCTTGGTAAGTCTGGTTTGTTCTCTGTAAGCTGCACGTTGCCTATACAGCGAGTTTCTCTGCACCCTGGAGAAAACAGGTGGTACTCCATTCTGTAATTGCTTATTTGGAAGAAATTTTCCTTATTACGGTCCAGGGAGTTGGGGACATGAAATTGACAGCCCTAATATGTATATATATCATGTACATTAAAAATGAAAATGTTTGAATCTAAATTTCATTACATTATAAACTATGCGAATGTGCATTAACTTATGATTGGTTAAGTATTTTCAAAGTCTTTCTAGCAAGTCAGTCCACTGTCGGCCATCTCTGGAATGCTCTAGGGATGCCAGTGCAGCTCCTACCTACTTGAATGGAGAAAGTCCAAAATCTCCAAAACGGTTGGTCAAGATTATGATCAGAGAACATATTTAAAATCAGCAATACAATCTGACAATACTGGTATAATAAATTATGAGTCTTTACCTCATATTACGCTAAAACACACAATTTTTCCGGCTTGTATATGCGCATGTACGTTATAGAGTTGATTGACAAGTAATGTCTGTATCTAAAAGGTGATTGGAGGGGGCCTGGGTAGCTCAGTGGTAAAAGCTACCCCCTGGAGTTCGCTAGTCCACTAGTTCGAATCCCAGGGCGTGCTGAGTGACTCCAGCCAGGTCTCCTAAGCAACCAAATTGTCCTTGTTGCTAAGGAGGGTAGAGTCACATGGGGTAACCTCCTCGTGGTCGCTATGGTGTGGTTTGTTCTCAGTGGGGCGCGTGGTGAGTTGAGCGTGGAGGCAGCTGGGATTCGTCCTCCGCCACCCAGATTGAGGCAAATCACTATGCGACCACAAGGACTTAAAAAAGCACATTGGGCATTCCAAATTGGGTGAAAAAGGGGTAAAAGGCTTTTTTAACTGTATGGCGGGACTTCCTTTCTATATCTGTTGACTGTTGTTGTGCTCAGAGTTTCTTGGTTGAGCATTCCAATTTCTCCTTTTCATTTTAATAGAAGTAGCCCATCTCTGCTAAATAATCTCTGGTATTATGCAATGCAATATTCATTCATATTATTAATGAAAATGTTTGTAAAGTGTGACTAAGAGCTCCACAATTGATTAAAAATAAATAAATAAATAAATAAAAATGGTAGAGATTACCATTGCAGCTGCCACAATTAACTAATCGTGAAAAGTGTCAATTATAGCATTCCATTTGCGGTGGATGAGAATTGTAACCATCTGAATAACAGTTAGAGGGCCAATGTTAAGTAGGGATGCACTGATAAAAAAAAATAAAAAATTCTCTCCTGATCCGATACGATTCCTGAACTCTCTTCGGTGCATCCCTAATGACTGTTGACTGTTTTGTCATGATTTACCAATGTATAAAACAGCAATAAAAGTAATTTAGAAGCAGGATGTGTAGCCTACAGTACATAATAAATAAATAAATACTGCATACAGATGCACCACACAAAATAAGTATTTTAAAGTGATTTCTATTAATCAAAATTAATTGCAAATACAATACCAAAGGAAATAATGCAACTCTAGTTTAACTGGAAAATAGTGAAATAAAAGTATTGCTTTTGCAATCAAATCTAATAATTATCAAAACAGAGAACCCAACACAAGGTCAAAACTGATGCTGTAGATAAACAGAAACGCATTACACACTGATCCAGCAAAGTAAATCTGGCACTGAACAGTTGTAAGTGCATTAGAGTAAAGGTGACTTTTAAGATACCACAAGGTTAATCTGAGGTCTTCATACAGCCTGTCTGTCAATCAGAATTATCCAGCGTGAGAGCGGACGATAAATCTCACCTAATGAGTGTTTGCTGACTAATTAGGTAAAAGCCAGAGAGAGCCTTATCAACCATTATTAAAAGCATTGATTCCAAGCACTATCCACAGCTGATTTTAATCTCCCCTCCGTTCTGTGTCTTATTGATTTGTCTCTGAGCTTTCTAAAGATGCTTACAGATGTGATGCAGAGGAGAAAGAAAAGTTGCTCGCCAGCTTTGTTACCGAGCAGCGTTGACATCTAAACATGAGAGACGATCGAAATGGAGACACTCGTGGGTCGTTACTGAAGCTGACACCCACATCGATATGTTAAGTGAATATTATTTATTCAACCGTAGGAGTCTGCAGTGCTTGTTTTATTCTATAGAACTATATTCTGATATTTCTATATTAATGCACCAAGTTGCTACATTGCTTGGCAATTTGGTTTAAACATGTTTAAACATGTAAATATTGTATTTGATCATATTGCTGTTGTCGCTATTTACTGTATAAAAGCAATTAGCCATGACAGGTTGAGCGTTACATCAATTTTACAGATAAAGTGTTTAAAAACACCTCTTACCCAAAGTAAAAACACTGTAACAAATGGCCCTTCAAGGCTTATTGCTTTATTAGAACTGTTTATGCCGGAATTTCAAAGATACAACCGCATTTTGGCTCTCTGAAATCATATGTTTATGTCTTTCATTTATAGAAAATCTATAAACATCATATACACCGAGCTTTCAAGGATCATCAGTCATTAATAATATTAATAATAATACTAATAAAAATAATTGAGCACCTCTTTTCTCTCCTTTAGATTTGTTAGCATTACAATAGTGGCTGATTTCTGTTCCCAAATCATTCTCCAGAAATCTGCTACCGTGTCCTGCTTCGGACCTGAAACAGAAAGGTTGTTTGATCTCATGAGGATATGGAGTCTAAATTTGTCTGATTACAACTACTGAAAGCACACACATGATACCACATAAGATACGATCATATATTTAAATTTAGATTCGCTCACCTTGTGCTGCAATGAATTTATTCTTATCTTTATAACCCTGGAAAGAAAGTATAAAGTTATGATCATGTGTAAAACGGAAATATAAAACATTAAAATATAATTTAAACGTTACCAAAAACACATTTTTATTAGAAGAATTTAGTAGAATTTTGCCCCTGTTGTTTATGTACCTGACATCAAATGACTAGAGTTGTAAATGTCAAATTAAATTCTATTTGATTAGACTACAATTATGATTATTTGCTAAATGATGTGATGCATCATGAAATCTGACATTTGGTCACCATTTAGTTTGGTTTGATTCAATCCGATTATTTTGATACAATATACAATTATTATAAAAATGTGTTGACACAAATGTAACTTGAGGAACAATTTATACTACGGTGGAATACTGACAAAAACAATACACACGGTTTTACATTCATAGCCTTAAGAATTCTGTTGTGGATGAGAAATAAAACACATGATGCATTATTATATGTGTACATTATTGTATCAGACTGATGCAAATAACAAATCACTCACATCAATATATGATGCATTAATGTAATCTGAACAAGGGACCCCATCGATTGGTGTTAGAACCACTCTGGAATGATCATCTAGATATTGCAAAAGAAATAAAAATGTTACAGTATATAGCATACACATGTGATTGTTTTTCCCATACCTCAATGGAAACATTTCTATGCTTTAAAGCTGAAGTGTGTACATTTTTGCTAAAATATGTATAATACTTGAAAGGAACTTTTTGGGCTCAATACAAGTTCGTAGCATAATGTTGATTATCAAAAAAATTAACTTCGCCTCATCCCTCATTTTCTTAAAAGAGCAAAAATCTGGTTTACAGTGAGGCACTTACAATGGAAGTGAATGGGGCCAATCTGTAATTACAAAGTAAATTAAAAGTATAGCCATAAGACGTAAAAAATATGTGTGTTAACATGATTTTAGTGTGATAAAATTGCTTACTAACAGTTTGTGTATAGTTACATAAAATTTTACAACTTTGTTGCCATGACAACATAATGCCATAAACCCTAAAACCCCAAAATGGCTCAAATAATACACACGTTTTAACAGAGGAAGTAATGCAATTGTTTATATATATATATATATATATATATATATATATATATAATAAGCTTCACATTTCTGCCTTTAAACACTCAAAAAATTGGCCCCATTCACTTCCACTGTGAGTGCCTCACTATAACCTTGATTTTTGTCTTTTTTTTTAAAGGATTATTACTATTATTATTAATAATTATTATTATTATATTACTATTATTACAATTATTACTATTATTTTTATTTATTTATTTTTTTTTATTTATTTATTTTTTTTATTTTTTTGTGGTAAATCAATATTATGCCACAAATAGGGCTGGGTATCCATACACCGATTCGATTCTGATTCACTAGCTCTCGATTCGATTCCGATTCATGTGTGTATATTTCAGTTATAATGTCCCTTTTTCTTACGTATGAAATACATTCTCTCGCAGCTAATGGTGAGAATTTTACAGTGGACCTTCTAATTACTTACAATATTAATTTTACTAATTATATTTTATCCGTTTTTCATCATTTTGGTCCCATTTGAGCTTTAAAAAAATGAACAAATAAATGTATTTAATCAATAAATACGATACTATGTTGAATTTATTATATATTGTTACATTTTTATAGTTTAATTGCATAATTTGTTCTTTTTGCAGGTATGTACTTTGATTTGTTGAGCACGTGCTAAAATCAGAACTGTCTCTTTAAGGAAATTCTGCATATTAAATTAGCGCATATTAACGAGAGAGACTCATGTAATCTGTGCTATGCCTGATTAGAATTAAATGTGACAATTAATTAAAAAAAAAATTTTTTTTGCCCAGCCCTAGCCATAAATGTTGTCGATTGAGCTTAACTTGTACCGAACACTAGAATATTCCTTTAAGTATTTTTTTTATTTTTATTTATTTTTTTACTTCATGTTAAAATACTTTCTCTTTTCTCCCATTATAATATGCAGCTACAACTACAAAGCCATTTGTAGGTTGATTTCACCAAAAAATTAAAACACTAAAAACAATCAAACCATTGCTCTGTTTGTTTGAGCATTCTGAACAGCCTGACGCAGCAACACTAGCTCAACCAATGAGGTGAGTTTGGGGTGGGACTATCTTTTTGTCCTACCAATGGGAGGCAGAGAGAATGTTTGTCTTTTCTTTTTTTTTTTCTTTTCTTTTTTTAGCTGGAATGAAAAGTAAAACAGAGAAATGACACAAATGTGGCCACAAGGAACTGAAAGTGATCATTTAGAGAAGTAGTGATTAAACATGCGAGGGTGGTAGCAGTGCTAGCAACATCAGTTTGATATCAACTCAGATGGAAACACTGAATTACGAGCTACCGGACACGAAGAGAAACAGACAAGGAAACATCAAAGAATGTATGAATCCTGACCAACTTATATATTCACACACACACACACACACACACACACACACACACACACAAACTTGCAGCATCACTGCACCTCTGACTGAACGGATGGACTAAGAAGAGAAAAGAGGAAGAGAGAGATAGAAAGAGTGATAGAATATACTTACATGGTAAAATGTTTGGATATCTGTTCTTCTCCTTGTTTTCCTCTTTAATAGCCTCTTCACATGTTCCTTGGGTCGAACCTCCCGGTAACGTCTAGCAACAACACAAACAAAACATGTTAACTCGATAACATCAGTGAACTGTTACCTAAAACTGAGCGGATTCTAAGAAAATTGTATATTTGCGCAAAACTGATCATGCTGTTTAAATTCCCACCAAAGACGCCATCACGCCATTGCTATAAAACGAGCACTATTACTCATTCTTTGTCCCTGTATGTATAGCCCATTGTTTAAACGGCACAACCACTTCAATTCCCACTTAAATCCATTAAGATTGTTAAGCATAAACATTGTTTCCATGGGACAGAAGATTCACATGGTTCATTCAGTGTGTGTCTGAATCATTAGCCTGTGAGAGGAACGAATCTTGAATCATGTGTCTAAAAGCAGTAGCGAGGGACATTCTCGAATTAGTCAATGCCAAATGACTCCTGAAACATCTTAATTCCAGTAATGCTGCTCAGTGGGAACTGAGAGCTGTTGAGTGGTCAGAAAATGCGAAAGAATATTTGCTGATCCACACGAATATGTTGGATTGTTTGTACCGGTTAATAAGCAGCCTGATCTCACATAAAAACACAAGTGTGTGCTGATTTTTCTTTAGCCAAAATCGGTATACGTTGACCGAATCTGAAAACACTGCCTCCAGAAGTGTCTCAGAGCATATAAACAAGTGTGACATCCATTTATATCCAGGAGAGATCACCAGAAGCCAGTTGTAAATAGAATTGTTTTCAGCTGAACAGTGTGTAAAACAGTGAAGAGAAATGCTTATTTTATTTAATCTACCCCCCAACCAAAACCCAAATCTAACCATAAACATCAGTAGAGACAAAATGCAATGTTAGGGATAAAATGCAACCTCTTTATTATGTTTGTGATTGTTTATACAGGCATGATTACTTCCTCGTTTGAATGGGAATTGAACTGTGGTCTCCCATGCAACGTGGGACCAGTCGTGCCACGAGGGAAAGTAATTGGTGTTGAGCCATTCCAAATATGTCCGATGGGAGATAGGGCATGTCAGTGAGTCGGCATACTGTTGCCGATCCTAAGGTACCGCATGCCGACTTCCCGTGTGATCATGTTGAATTAACAGCTCTGTGCCGTTAGCTTCTATACAAGCTGCAAACAAAATAACAATGTCTCGACCGAGTGTTGCCACTAAACACGCTGAAAAACAAGAACGACTGCTGACTTTTCAGTGACTTGAGTGATGTAATCTGTGTAATGTAATAAACTATAATACACTGCAGAGTTTGCAAATGTGATCTAATTGAGGTTTTTCTTTTATTTTGACAATTTATAGATCACAAATAAGATCACAAAGCAACTGTCTGTGTTAAATTGTTAGAACAAAAAACAATATGTAAATCCTTGCTTTCAATTCAATCTGTTCAAAGGCCTAATATCTTTAAATAATATAATGTTTAAATATGTAATAAGACTTACGTTGTACTCTTCTCTAAAAAGCTTCCCATCATCGGCCGAGCGTATTCGATATTCTTCCTCCAGGTGGTCTACAGGGATCGGGACATATGTTTTGGAAGTAGAAGGAGATCTCGGCAGTAAGACCACCGTCTGTTGTTCTGTGAAAGAACGCAAGAATGTACTGTCTGTTACAATGTATGTACGGACAAAATTGGGCGGTGCAACATTTGATGTGATTTTTTTTCACTGAGATTTAAACCTGTTTAACACTTGTACAGTAAGTTTATATTTAAAAAAAGTAAAAAAATAAAAAAATACAATTTAAAATACAATCTAGAATTCAATACAATGACCTAACCAATGAAGAAACGGACACGAGCCACATACATATATACACTGCCATTCAAAGTTTTGAAACACTTGAGCCATTTTGGGGTTTTAGGGTTTATGGCATTATGTTGTCATGGCAACAAAGTTGTAAAAGTTTATGTATCTTTACACAAACTGTTAGTAAGCAATTTTATCACACACATGTATCTCATGATCTTAAAAATCTTTTGATCTGAAGGCATATGCTTAAATGTATGAAATTAGTTTTGTAAATTTGGCATCTGACTGTCTTAATCCACCGCTCTCTATTTTATTTATTTATTTTTTCTTCTGGAAAATCATTCACATGTAATAGTGTATTATTATTATTAAAATATATATATATATATATATATATATATATATATATATATATATATATTTTTTTTTTTTTTTTTTTTTTTCTATTTTGCTCTTGCAGAAAATGGGCAAGTGAAAATAATATTTGCTGTGATCTCCCATTCACAGCTGTCAAAGTTTACCCTGCAAACATTTACTTCCATGTTCCAAATCCCGGAGTGTGGTTTACTGTGGGAAAATTATCGCTTTTTTTTTTCTTCAAAATTGACAACATTTACGTTTCCAAAACACCATACAATTTTTCCCCTTATAAAGTTTTTTTGTGCGTGTGTGTGTGTGTGTGTGTGTGTGTGTGTGTGTGTGTGTACTTGTTAACCAAGTCGACAATAGTTTCAGTAAAGAACATGATTGAGATGAAATATGAGACGTGATCTTTGAAGAAAATTCAAGTATATATATATACACACATATAAATATATAAAACATAAACATTTTTATTTCCATCACCGTCATTTCTATAACATAATTCTATTAAACACAATAAATAAAGAACTGAGATGTGTTTGAATTTTTCATGACTTTCAGAAAAAAAAATGACACAAATCTCCTGCGATGCATGCGCATTCACTCTTGGACATTGTTAGCAGACAAATTAAATTGACTAGCGAGAGTATGAACACTTTTTAACAAGACTTTACTTTCTTGAAGTCCACAGTGCTTAAAGAAACACCTACTGTATATACAGTATGAATTTATTTTTCATATCCAAACTTTTGACAGATATAATATAAATATGCACAGAATATAGATACTTCTCTTCCTATGTGATATTATTTCACACTGGGTGAGTGTTAAACGTTCCTAGGTGAGGAGTGTAAATATATTTGGTTTGTATTATCAATCAATTTGATTGGGTTTGATATTAGGTGAGACACTTCATACAGCTGTCATTATAAACACCAACAAGGTTTTACTCTTAGCCTATCATTACAAAAGCATATTGCCAGTTATACATTCAGATTAGTTTACTTTTTTTTTTTAAAGTAGCATGTAAAAGTAACATAAAAAAAGAACCCCAGCATGCTGACACCATACGTTTTTTGAGGAAGACTATCGGCATACCATTGGGAAATATACAGTATACAGGTACATTTAATGCAGAATATACATATTTACTTAGAAAACTCCCGGAAAACAGCCAATCACCACAGTAAAGTCCAGTAGCATTTGACGAAACCCACAACCATTGGGTTAGAGGTTAGACAGTGAGACAATATATAGTATAGACAGCCATGCTAGCGTCCGCAGAACCCCTGTTCACAGAATACTACATATAACTGACCTTCTGACGTACAGCCAAGATCATCATCCTCTATATCCACATCTATAAATTCTTCTATACACACATCTATAACACACATTCACACAGCAGCGTTACTCAAATATCTGTTTACACTAGTAAGGCAATTTGTATTTTTTTATTTTTTTTATTATGCAAGTACTGTTCTTGAATTCACAGCAAAACAATTCCAGACTTACAAAGTTAAAGACTTCTTAAGAAAAACTGAATGGTGCTTGTCCATGCAAAAGTCATTGTCACAATGTTTTTTAGAGTGTTGTTGCAGTATGCGGTTGCTATAGAGTTCTGGATGGATGCTCGGGTATTGTTAGGTGCTTATTAGGGTGTTTTGGTCATCGTTAGGTGGTTATAAAAATAGCCAATGGTATTCTGGTCTCTAATTATTGCTTGGGACTTTCCATCAATGTCTATGGAATATGTTTGCTTGTTTTAACATCTGCCAGGCGTAAATTGGACATTGATTACTTAATAAAAGTGTCAAAGTTTAATATTTAGTCTTACCTAATGCAAAGTACGATCAATAACCACGATACAGCAGCGTTTTTCTTTGTAATAATACACAAAAAACAGCATGTTTATAGACTTGTACAACAAAAAACATAAAAAGTGTGCAATAGAGAAGTGGGAAAAAAAATGTCTGGTAAACCACATCCTCTACACAGGTGTTTTGTTCACTTCTAAACACTGAAACAATCTAGAGCTAAATCTATAGGTTCATGCCAACTGGATTCAAAGTCAATGTCCCTTGTTGAAAAGCGGACATTGTGATCTCATGAAAATGTCGTAACTGTGGCACCATTTTAGCAAAATGACATTATGTGGTTCATTACATGTATCACAGCAGCTCCGAGGTGAAAAGTCCAGTAAGTGGAGTTTAAAAAGTGTTAAAATTTCTCCCAAACATATGAGGCTTCTTAGTTTAATGCTCTGTCAAGTTTTAAATCAACAAAACCGACTGCCCTACCCTAAACCTAACTAATAGTGTCATAAAAAGCAAATGCGAGATGAAAAATGCAACTGCTGAAGTAACAACGTCATTTTGTGGTGCTTTCGGCTGATGTGTCGACTCCCATGCTCTTTAGGACTCGTACTCCAGCCCTAAGCTCCATCAGTTGGGCTTTAGCGCAATTTGATTGCACTCGAACAAGTTTGAAAATATAGTGTCGCCTTACATGTATCGTGCTATAGTAAAGTGTTTAGATGTCATAATATATGGGAATAGCAGTTCTCCAGACTAAAAAACAATTACTTAGGAGCCATTGGCAGCCAAATGGCTGTTTTTAGTCGCCAAATCACAAATTTGCTCGATTTAGATTGCTGCTCAGAAACAAGATAGAAAGCCAAACAAAAGGAAGTCAACTGATAACCCGTTCATCGAAGGTTTAATAAACAGTATATATAGTTGAGAAGATACGTTTGCATTCCCTTTTGTCTCATAATGTTCACACCCCATTCATAATTTATACAAATATAAGAGATTTTTATTTTTTATTTAGTACTGCTCTTCAGAATCTACATTACAGATATTTACATAAAGTATAGTGTGCATACGGTAGTTTGTTGTCTTCTTGAGCATCAATGAATGCTTGCACCTTGTGTAATAGTAGTGTACAAGTCCCTCAATTGTCCTGAGTGTCAAAAGCTTGAATATATATATATTACAACTCCCTCGCGCTGGGTTTGTTGTTGCGTGCGGTGCAGCGAGCTCGTCAGAAACAGAACGGGTGAAAAGTGGCGCCAGACACACTGGTTGTGCGCGTTCTAAAAATATATTCAGTAACTCACAATATAAACGCACACAGCCCGACTGTCGACAGTGGCGACTAGATTTTAAATTGTTGTCGTAATCAATTATTTCTGGTCGCATTTGCGACCATTTTAGTCACAGTCTGGAGCCCTGTATAGGGTGAAAAGTACGTGTTTATGAACTGATAATCCAGTGTTTTACTTGTGATTTGTGTGAAAGTGAATAAAAGTCATTGTTGTTGTAGCGCCTCTATTGTTCAATTCACCATGCATCTTAACTAGCTTTAACCAGCAAGTCACCCTTTAAGCAAGGTCATTTAAGAGCTGAACTTCATGAAAATTTCCCTGTATGTTTGAAGAGTGTCATCTCTTGTCTCGGCCCACAGAACATTCCTTACAAAACAGATTTCCATCAGGTTAGTCGAAGATAAAAAAGCAAAGGAAGTCCATTACATAAATCTATATTAGAACCTATGTCAAGACACACAATCTATGGCGACATGTTGACTTCATATATTTAAGTGTAATTAAGAAAATTCTCTACACAGGTTGTCTCAGATGTTGCTCCTAAAGTTACATGGGAGACATTAAAATAAACACAATTGAGACATTTGTTGGGATACAGTGCAATGCATAGCTCATATAATTTGGTCAAGGAAGAATTTTGTGAGAAATATTGGATTTCATATTGAATCTCTGACTTCAATATGTCAGAGCACAGTTTGTGACATTGTTGAGATCTCTTCTTGAGATTAACAATTGAGATATTAAAGTTTTTTTTTTCTTTCCAACGCGTAACCATGGCAAACAGGAACATCTGTTTTAAATATAACTGGTAAGTTCCTCTTTCACAAGTTTTTAGTCATGTTTCAATAATTCTGAGGAAATCTTCATAATGGAACCATAAAAAGAATTACATTACCCCTTTACTCTTTGCTTACAAGAAACAAAATGCTCAAATACTACAAAACATACAAAAATCACTCTGGTTTGCTGAATGTAACTTAAAGGAATATTCCAGCTTCAATAAAAGTGTTACTTTTGTGTTACAGTATAATGTTGATTTCAACTTGTCTCTTCTTTCCAATCCATAAACGTATAGTATAGCTACAAGATGTGGACCCACTTTATATTAGGTGACAAAACTACTATGTACTTTTGATACCATGTACTTATTATGTACATACATGTTGTTGCATTGTAATTACATTTAAAGTACTTGCATTTAATTACATTCGTAGTTACACTGTGAACCTTACCCCAAAACCTAACTCTAACCCCTAATCCTAACCCTAAACCTACCCTTACTCCTAAACCTACCCATACCACAACCTCAGTAGCAGCACATGTGGGAATTTTGCAGAACAATGTGTAGTTACACAGTAATTACATAGTCTTGTATGTATTTAATGTTAGTACATAGTAGTTAAGGCCACCTAATATAAAGTGTGACCCAAGATGTAAACAATATGTGTGTTAACATGATTTTATTGTGATAAAATCTCTTACTAACCTTTTCTGTGAAAAGTTATATCCAATTTTACAGAAGAAATAATTTAAGTGCTTTTATGAATTGATGAGATGATTACTGGCCCAATTCACTTCCGGTGTAAGTTCCTCACTGTAACCTCAATTTGTTTATAAAGAAAAGAAAGACGAGTCAAACGTAGTTTTTGTGGTAATCAGCATTATGCCACAAATGGTGTCGGTTGAGTTTAACTCGTATTGAACCGGTAATATTCCTTTAAACGTTCTAGGAATTATTAGAGGCAGTATTTTTCAATGCAAGTCTATGGGATTTTGGGGATATTAGATTGTCCGCTCTGGGAAAATCAGAAGTCCTGACGGTTAGAAAAGGCATAGCAACCTGAATCACAACGAACTGTGTTGAGTAAGAATAAGAGGTTAATGGTTAAGGATTTTGAAAAAACGATGTGAAGCCAACATAATAAATACAAAAATAAAATAAAATAAAAAAACATTATTTTTTATTTATTTTTTATAATCAATAGTTTGGTATTCCATTGTAAGCATTGGGTGTACAGATGACCACATACCTTAAACATAACATAATATGACCAAACGACTAAATAACTTGTCTAAATCCACAGAGCAGTTCTTGACACATGTGTACTACACAAGAACATTCACGTCCTGTACTCTTCACACAACACAAGCAACAGGAAACAGAGTATAATACATTTTACAAAGTGAAACATGCCGAGACGTGGCTTCGAACTTCACAATACAAAACATCAACATGCCACTTTTACCCTATTTTAAAGAGCAAAATAGGATTAGAGCAACTAAAACAACTCATTACCTTGCTCTTCCAGGATGCCATTTGGTACTTTCTTGTCGACGGAGGTGATGACAGCTTTCCTCTGGTTTTTCAACCTACGAGACAAAAAAAAATAAAAAAATAAATGTAAATAAAAAAATTATAACAGTAAGGACATCAACAAGAGACAAAGTGTGTATTCTAAAGGAAATATATTCCGTTTTTGGATTTAAGTTTGTCTTACCAACGAAAACTCGAGCTCTTTTTCATCAGAAGAGCTGTTTCTCCACAAACATGCACTACACAACCCGCTTGCTACCCAGAGAACCATGCAAATCAATGTGCGAGCCTGTGGTTTTACTTCTGTGTGAGGCGGTATATGAATAAATGTGTGTGTATGTGTATATAATATATGTGTCTCAGTTCCTGGCCTCCCTGCCCTCTATCAGAAATGGGAGGAGCTTCTAAGCATCACAGACACACAGTTTCAGTGTGTGTGTGTGTGTGTGTGTGTGTGTGTTCTTCAACTAAGGGCACTTTGTCTCTGCGGTTCATTTTTATTCAAATGAACAGGTTTTAGGTAACTTTTACCATGCCTTCATCATTAATCTTTGACCTTCTATTATGTCTTTAATGTATAGATCTTAACAATTTACTCTTTCACAGACCCAGACATTCTATTTTAAATATGAAAATCCTTTAAAAATATAATATAAAGTAAAATAAAATAATATAAAAATTAATTATAATAAATACATACAAAGTCCAGTAAACAGAAAAAGAACTAAATCAATATTTGGTGTGAACACTTTTGCCTTTAAAACAGCCCCAATTCTCCTAGGTACACCTGGACACAGTTTTTCTTGGTTGTTGGCAGATAGGATGTTCCAAGCTTCTTGGAGAATTCGCCACAGTTCTTCTATCTATTTAGTCTGTCTCAATTATGTCTGTCTCTTCGTGTAATCCCAGTTGGTTGAGAAAATGTCAAGAGTACATGTCTGCAAATTCTAGGCAAAGGGTGACTACTTTGAAGATGCTAAAATATAACATATTTATTTGGGATTTTGTTTAGTCACAACATAATTCCCATAGTTCCATTTATGTTATTCCATAGTTTTAATGACTTTACAATTATTTTAAAATGTGAAGAAAAAAATATATAATAAAGAATGAGTGTTTCAAAACTTTTGACCGGTAGTGTACATATTTTAGGGCTGAAACGATATTTTAAAAAAAATTGTCGACAAATTTTTGTTGTTGTTGAATAGTCATTTGATGTCATTTAATGTAACATGAGATCACATTAAACTCTAATGATGACACGCTAGAGCAGCACTGCAGCTCGCGCCTGACAGAGGAAGAATTACACAGCTCACAGTCCAGATGCACTCTAAACTTTCCTAACAGCTTCAGGTGATGTAGATCGTACGAGTATGAGGGGAATTATAATGCAAAATGCTAAATAAGTAAATACAGAAGCACTCACGTTGTGGAGTAAGTGGAGCCAGAGCTGCCACTCTGCTAAAGCAAAACTTGCATGCTGAGCATCTTTAAAGGAAACACCCCGGCATTACATCTTTAATGCGGTTATATTTGCTGCATTATAGCTTTAATAAAGTTCAAATAATATGGAAGCAGATCATGTAAATAACTACAAACTCCGAAACTGCTATTTCTCTGTGCGGTCAGCGCCTCTTCTATAAGTTGCGCAAATATCCTGATCTAAGGGGAAGAGACTGAAACTGCATCTGGTTGATGCACACTCTGTCACGGGAACGCTCATCTCTCAAGCGCGCACACTTAATGCAGCTAGCTTATAACGTGATGGCTCGCGATTTATTGAATCATAATATATGTGTCACTGTGCATTTCTTATCGTGAAGAAAATTGGCAATATGCAGCTCTATTAATAAGAGAGAGTTCGTTTTTTTGTGAGTTAAAGATGGATTGAAGTGAACAGAAAGGTGAGAGAGGGTATTCTTCGCCCCATTATACACGGCAACAAAATACATTTTTGATGTTTTTGTTTTGTCTTGTTTTCCAACATAAATATCTAAAACTCCTTTAAAACATTGTACATTTTCGTTAGCAGCTAAACTGCAGAAGAAAAATTGTTATCTGAGAATGCTGAACATAATATTATAAATACAAATATTTTAAAATATCAAAAAAATCCTTTAAAAAAGTTGCATTCACCTGAGAAGCAGCATATAAGATGTTTAGACTTGCTTTTAGAGAATAGATCTTGAATATAAGTATATTTTGTCTTTACTGCATTCGCAGAAGTATAACCAAGTGAAAAAATACACTTATATACAAAATACACTTAAGATGCATTCTCTTAAAGCAAGTCTAAATATCTTATATGTTGCTTCTCAAGAAAATGTATCTTGTTTTAAGGATTTTTAGACCATTTTAAATAGAAAACAAGACAAAAACACTTGATTACAGTAGTATTTTTTATTTTTTTGCAGTGAATTTCTTTACTGAATTAAACTAAATACAAATATTTTTTTCCCTTTAATTCAGTAAATGTCATTTAGAGGTATTTAAAAAAATTATTTTGTCCTCTTTACTGTTAGTAAGCACATTTAATACAACCTTTTAAGTTGGGGCACAAGCTGAATAATCAGTTAAGAGCTAATGATTAATCTTTGCAATAATCGCCAAATAGTCGAATAATCGTTAGATTATCAAAATAATCGTTATTTGCAGCCCTAATATATATATATATATATATATATATATATATACACACACACACACACACACACACACACACACACACACACACACACACACACAACAGATTCCTCAAATCTGATTGGACGAGAGACATTCCACGAATACTGATGGTCTCACATGCTTCACTGTATATATCACTCCACTTGTGTTTGTGCCATTCTAAACAAAAGTGTAAGATCAGTGGAGATGTGTTAAGAGCTATCTCTTTACATTTAATATTGTGACATTACATATTTTAGCCAGAAGGTGGAGGCAAAAGACCATTGTGATGAGGAGGAGGGCATGGCTGGGCCGTGATGATGCATGGCCAGCACTGAATCAGCTGATCAGCGGGAGGGTGAGATAAAGGGGAGCGGGAGGCGCCAGTTCAAGAGAGTGAGAGACACATGCAGCCACGTTGCATGTGTGTCTGCGTTTGTTCATGTTTGTTTTATGATGAGCTTTATCATTAAACTTTTTGTTGACTGTTTATCTGGTTCTCGCCTCCTCCTTGCCATCCTTTACCCTGTTACAACCATTTTTGTGTGTAATATGAGCCAGTTAGGTGACGTGAAGTGAGTCAGCATCAGTCAGTGTTTTCATTCATCAGCACTACATGATCACTCATATTACTACTACACTACTAAAGCTAGGAAATAGCTTTAAACGGATTTAAACTAACAACTTCAGCATTAAGGCTCATCACAGTTCAGAGACACAACAGGTTTATTAATTACACAAACTCAAGGCGCTTACTTCTTACCGGAGTTTCCACATTGGATATGACATACTGTTCAAAATGGTGGAGGAGATTGCGGTTTCTATAGTGAAAGACTCTTGCACACCGGCTACCATGAAATAATATGGACATAATGGAATAATAGGATGAATTTCACCAAAATGACATTATCTTCAGAAAGCTGACTAACCGCACATGCTCCAAATCTCTTTCTCTCTCTCTCTCTCTCTCTCTCTCTCTCACACACACACACACACATCTCCAATAGCATGTTAGAAACAGCCCATCCCATGATACTAGTTCTAAAGTGATGTTTTTAAGAGGCTTGTACGCATCATTTGTTTTGAACCAGCAACTGCAGATTCTGATCCGTGAAGTAAGAAATTAGTTCTATGCACAAATGCGTTTTTTATGACCATACTCAGTTTTTCCTGTTTTTTTTATTTTATTTATTTGTTCATTGAACTCTTGTATTTAAGCAATATCACACTCGCAATTGTGCTATATGGCCCTGCGGCCCAATCACAGCAGTGCAGATGTAGAGCCATATAGCACTCTTGCTCGTGTGATATTGTTTAAATATATATATATATATATATATATATATATATATATATATATATATATATATATATATATATAAACAAAGAGAAGTAATCAAACAAGTTTTAAAAGTTTATTGAGTGAAAGTGACTTATTTATACTTTTACAAATTCCGTGGCTACCATTCACTTTCACTGTATGAAAAAGAGCATCTTGAACATTCTGTCACCTGTCATCATCGTCTTTTTTATTCCATGCGGAAAGAAAGATACACAGGTTTGGAATGGCACGAAGGTGAGTACATAATGACAGAACGACTTTCCTTTTAAATAATCTAGTGAGAGAGTGAAAAGTACATCTTAAAGTTCACAGGGTGTGTGTTTGTGTGTCATACCTGTAGCAAAACCAGGTCAGTAACCCAAGAAAAAGCACTAAGACTGAGACCCCCAGTAGTATGGGCAGGATATGTGCTGTGGATGGCCCCAAGTTTTCTAAAGGAAGAAGGAGAGGCTGTTAAACTAAAAGTGAACAAAAGAACAGGAAACTGGCCCACGAACAGAGCCGCTGGAGCCGGAATGGAGACACTAAGTGAGGTATGGCAGCCAGTCAAACTAAGGCATTATTAGTGATTTAATAGACCTCTCTGTGCTGTTTTGACTGCGGGGATAAGCATTGGTCATTCATTTAACAGCAGGTTTGACATGAGTCACACACTAAATCCTGCGATCAGCACTTTACTGCAGCCCAAATCACCGTCTGTGTAATCCACCACAGATTTAACACAAATCCACATGACCACACTGATAGTTATGCATTGCTTAAACTGTGACAGTGAGCATAGAGGATTCAAAATCAGTCTTGCTGATAAAAACTACCTCCAACTAACTTCAAAAGCTGGTTATCAAAAGGACATATTTTTCAGAGTTCCAGCATCTTTTGACTACTCAATTTCAGTGACTTTTCCAATACTTTGAATACTGTACTGTTTTTTTTTTTTATAAAGTCATTATATATAAATTACACACACACAGATATTTCAAGGCAATTAAATATTTTAGAGTTAAACAAAGAATTATAGAATTTATTCAATTTTTAAACATTTTATAATTTCCATTACTTTTTCATTACTTTTTAATCATTTTACAATTTCTATGACTTTTGGACATTTTATACTTTCCATGACTTTTTTATAAATGATTTTATAATGTCTTTGACTTTTCCATGACTTCAAAATTTGTTTTCGTGACTTTTTTGGCATTTTATAATTACCATAAATTTTCCTTAATTTTATAAACATTGTATAATTTCCATGACTCTTCTATGACTTTTTAGACATTAATCATTTCCATCACGTTTCTGTAATTTTAGACATTTTACAATTTAAAATGACTTTTTTGACTTTTTATAACTTCCATGACTTTTTCATGACTTTTAGGACATTTAATAATTTTTGTGACTTTTCTATGTCTTTTTAGACATTTGTTTTTAAATTTCCATTACTTTTAACATTTAAAAATTTCCATGACATTTTTTTAAATATTTTATAAATTCCTTGACTTTATCATTTCTTTGGAAAATATATAATCTCTATGAATTTTTAGACATTTTATAATTTCCATTACTTTATATATATATATATATTTCTTTGTCTTTTCCATGACTATAACAATTTTATAATTTCCATTCCTTTTCCATGACTTTTTTTAATATTTAAAAAAAAAATATTTGATTTGTTTTGTTTGTTAAAACATGTTCAATATGGAAGTACCATTTATTATTTTCATATCAAGGTCAATCTTTCTAATTATCTAATTATTTGGTGTGAATTTGAGACCAAATGTACTATAAATATACAGATACAGGAAACAAATGTCTGAATTGCACATGATAATAATAAACCTCCATCTTGTTCAAAAGGTTTTAAAGTATAAAATAAGTTCAGCATTGACACCATCTAGCACTTCCTTGAGTGAAACGGTTGTATTGCAGGATGCGATTGTTATGCACCATGTCTCTAATGACATTTGAATGGCATTTAGAATGATTGGATATAGAACATAGTTTTATGCTCATTTGATTTATGAATTTATCCTCTGTAAAGTTCGAAGATTTCAACCACATGTCCTCTTTTCAAAACTCCGATTTGTATTAGACAAGAAGTCACAGAAATGAAATTAATTAATTAAATAATACATTGTGTGAAGCACATTTTATTTATTTTAACAATGTTTTTTCTTAGTTTATAATAATGAGAACTTACCATTTTTCTCTGTTGAATTGGCAACTGATGATTGAGTTGCTAACTGGAATATAACAAGGACCATTGTGTCTGCTAAAAGAGAGAGAGAGAAAGAGCATATTATCAGTAAATTATTTAGAAATAGTTAAATAATAATTTTGAATTACTGTTTTACGTAAATATGATGATGAGACAACCAAAGTCAACACAGCAGAAGTACACATTACTGCCCACTATCATTCATCACAAGGGAAATATGCAATAGCGCTACTGCTCCACTAGATATCACCAAAGCCATTGGAAAATAATTCCAGTAGAAACGCTTTAAAGCAGAGAGGATGTATGGTCTGAAGTTTAAAATGTAAAGCTAGACACAAACTCATAAACCCCACTTTCTCACCGATTAGCACTGATTATTTTAATCTTGTTTAGTTTTGGGGGGTGGTTGGGTTCACATGCCGTTACACAAACTATCAAGTGAGTTTAAAACCAGTTTAATCATTCTAACAAATGAATTAATCTGCAGATCTGTGGACTTACATGTGTTAAATGCATTATTCAGATCACAGTGTCTACACCTCCCCTCTTATTTACCCATTTGCACTCACTGGCATGAGAGAAACATTTTCTCGATTTTCTGAAGAAACCCACATAATTTGAGCTATAATTCATGTAGCACAAACAATGTGGGTTGAGTTACACACTGCAGTTTAATACTTGTGTTAGAAGTTTGTTAAAATCCCTAACCGCAAGTATGAACAATTGTAATGCTTTTCTTAGCAAATCCCACTCATAAATATAGAAATAGAAAAAGCATGAGAGAGAGAGAGAGAGATTGTGTGTGTTTGTGAATGTAGGCCGGCCTCAATATATCTGGAGGGCAGACATATGGTATTCTCTACACCAGGACAGAGACAGCTCGACTATCGACACTGCTCATGAGAGATAAGACACTCCACAAAACACCCACGCAGAGCCACTGAAGGGCTTCATTGAGAAAATGAAGTGGGTGCTCCTGGTAATTCACGAAAACGGCACAATGTATATATAACAGACAGCAGTAGAGACCGAATATAGACAGTGCTCTGCAGTCCTGTAATGTAAACCACTTAATATTGAGTGAGTAGAGAATTTTGTATGAGTTTAAATGCATAGACTGTAAAAGGTTATTTAAAAATGATATGTGGGTAGTTGACGTGAATTTTGAACAGTTGAAGCAGTGTAACATATTTTAAATAATATTTTTCTAATTCTTGTATAATTATATATACAGTATTAATGACCTCAAATTAAATGAAATAAAAATTGAGCCTAAATTCAACACAAAATGCTATTCACAAAATTTTACTTCTGCAATGTGATGTACTCACCAAGTTAAACAGGATATTCAACGAGTAAAATGTAGGATAGGACTTGATTTTATGCATGTCTTGTTTCATTAATTTCATTTTTGGTGGCCTGCCAAACCTTTTCATCTGGCCCTCCATCTAATTTTGATAAAAGTCTAATAATCAGAACACTCTCTTTGCAAAACTAAGCGGTGAATTTAACAACAATCGTGCGCACCGGCATTCAGCGGTAAGTTAAACAACAATCAGCAGCGTGCACACAGTCACTCAATGATGTGTTTAACAACAATCAGAACACAGATTTGGACCGGAATGTGCTTGTTTACATTTTCCTTGCCATGGTTAAGTGACACTGCTTTCCAAAATATGAACCAGCACAGGTGAGCATATTTGAGCACGTCTTATTCAATCAAATGCATTTATGCTAATTGCTTAGTAGTGATGCAGAGTGTGTTCAATACTATAGACGTAAAAAAAAATATATTATCACAGTAGTTGTTACACTGTATCAGCTCATATGCACAATCAAAATTAACAAAAGAGAAATCGATGATGAACAGCGAACATTCAAATAAACTGCACATACAATTTAGTCTTCATGTATTCAGTGTCTGTAGTGCTTGTAAAAAGTGATAACGTGAAGCGTCACTGAACCTGCGTGCATGCAAATATATCCTGATTGTGTTTGGTTCTATATACAGAGGTGTGTCAGCATTCTTAATCCCGAACATCATCATATCAGTTTATTCTCTGTTTACCAATTATTATCTCCACAAATATCTGTCTCCCACGTGCAAATTAGGCTAGGCGAAATATCGAATATTAACGATATAATCGCAATGATTTTGCTGACGATATAAAATTAAGCAATATGGTGTACACCGATCAGCCACAACATTAAAACCACCTGCCTAATATTGTGTAGGTCCCCCTTGTGCCGCCAAAACAGCTCTGACCTGTTGAGGCATTGACTCCACAAGACCTCTGAAGGTGTCATGTGGTATCTGGCACCAAGACATTAGCAGCAGATCCTTTAAGTCCTGTAAGTTGTGAGGTTAGACTTCCATGGATTGGAATTGTTGGTCCAGCACATCCCATAGATGCTCAATCGGATTGAGATCTGGGGAATTTGTAGGCCAAGTCAATACCTTTAACTTTTTGTCATGTTCCTCAAACCATTCCTGAATAAAGGGGTGTACGTGGTCTGCAACAATCTTTAGGTAGGTGGTACGTGTCAAAGTAACATCCACATGAAAGCCAGGACCCAAACATTCCCAGCAAATCATTGCCCAGAGCATCATACTGCCTTCTTCCCATAGTGCATCCTGCTGCCATCTCTTCCCCAGGTTAACGACACACACACACCTGGTCATCCACATGATCTAAAAGAAAACATGATTCATCAGACCAGGCCATCTTCATCCAGTGCTCCATGGTCCAGTTCTGACGCTTTTAGTGGTGGACAGGGGTCAGCATGGGCACTCTGACCGGTCTGCGGCTACGAAGCCCCATATGCAGCAAGCTGTGATGCACTGTGTGTTCTGACACCTTTCTATCATGGCCAGCATTACGTTTTTCAGCCATCTGTGCTACAGTAGCTCTTTTGTGGGATCGGACCAGACGGGCTAACCTTCACTCCCCACGTGCATCAATGAGCCTTGGCCGTCCATGACCCTGTCGCCGGTTCACCGGTTGTCCTTCCTTGGACCACTTTTGGTAGGGACTAACTACTGCATACCGGGAACACCCCACAAGACCTGCCGTTTTGGAGATGCTCTGACCCAGTCGTCTAGTCATCACAATTTGGCCCTTGTCAGCATCGCTCAGATCCTTACGTTTGCCCATTTTTCCTGCTTCCAACACATGAAATTCAAGACCTGACTGTTCACTTGCTGCCTAATATATCCCACCCCTTGACAGGTGCCATTGTAATGAGATAATTGATGTTTTTCACTTCACCTGGCTGTCAGTGGTTTTAATGTTGTGGCTGATCAGTGTATTTCGCAATGTTTTTAAAATGCTTTCTATTTGGCCATTTAGTTTCATAAAGAGCATCAGTTGACTAATTTCTCAATCCTTCAGGGCTGCACAATTAATCAAAATAACATCAAAATGGCTTTATGGTCGTATGTGATAATTAAACTGCAAATGGCTGCAGTAAAAGACAGATAAACATGTCTGTGTGCGCTTTAGAAGGCGCAATGTTCTGTGTACGCATTGAGCTCATGGACTCGTGTTTTTAGCACTTTTAGAGCAGTTCACATACATTGTGAAATAAAAGTACAGCGTGATTTAAGCATTCGCAATTCCAAATATAAGTATCTACTACAAGTTATTATACAAATCTATAAAGGTGGCACTGTATAACAGAAATGAAATTGTTTCACCAGATGTGGAACATTGTGAATGATATACAACACATTCCGTGTCAAAATAAAAGCTCCACCTTTTTTCAGTCACAAAAAAAAATGTTTAGGTAAAAAATATATGAAGGTAAATAATGTGTTTTATTAAGCTACTATGTATCATTGTATATCAAATATAAATGTGCATTTCAATTAAATTATTAGATCTCATTCTCCCTTGTGTTAATTTAGTGAACAACTGAGGGAGCATGCCTTAATTATTTTAAAATAGATTTTTATACAACGACTTTAATAAATTGAATCTACTTGGCTAGAATGGCTGTTTGGATACAATTATGGGTCCTCTGATTAAAAAAAACAACAACTTTTGAGCAATTTCAGAGCAAATACATAAATATCGAGAAATACATTGAATATCGTCAATAGGCTCAACAATATTGAGATATAATTTTTTTAGCCATATCGACCAGCCCTAGTGAAAATGCACAATATTTGCAAGATTAGGAAAGGCAAATTTGCCCCTCATTGAATGGAAGGACAATAGAGATGGAGGACGAATAGACATTTTCTCTCTTTTTTTTTTTTTCAGTTTTACATTTTTTTTTATGTAAAATGTTCTATATTTGATGGCCATTGTTTTCTTGGGTGGGTTCATATTTTAAAAGGTATGGCCTTTAGCAGATCTTAATGTTCCTCGTAATTTTCATAGTTTGTAAACAACAGCCCTGATATGTTAAAATGATCATCATGTTTTTATTTTCAAAGTAAAGTTGATCAAAATTTGTTAGTTAAGGTGATCAAGTCATACTTTTTCTTCGGCCAGATCTTGAGAACAGTACTGTTTCAGACCATTCTGGCACCCTAGGCGAGATCCCTTTTGGTGCCCCCATCGGCAGAGGCCCCCTCTTTGGCGCCCTCCCAGCAGGTGGCACCCTAGGCGACCGCCTAGTTCGCCTATGCCTAGAAACAGCCCTGCTTAAGAAGGAACTTGAGGCCGAACCTTAAAAACTGTTAAATGAATACCCACAACTGTTTTAATGTAAAAAACACACAGTATTTATGGTTTAGTTTAGTTTTTATGCTAACATGTTAAATAGGGAACAATGTCTGGCCCCCGTCAAATTTTCATTTGGATAGTCTGGCCCCGGCAAGACAGTAATTGAAGAGCGCTGCAATAGAGTATTAAGGTTAAAAACCTCATCCGTTTGGAAGAACTTATAACTCGCTTTTAGTGCCACTCAGTTGACATTTTACCTCAGAACTGCTGCAATACATGTAATGAACCATGTCATGTCATTTAACAAAAATGTCGCCACAGTCACGTCATTTTCATGAGATCAGGCTGGTTTAATTTGTCACACTGCAGGACTATTTAAGCAAACTGCAAAAACACAAAAAGGTGTTTAAAAATGGTTGACCAAAACCTAAAATATAGATTTTTTCGGATACATCTGTATACATTTTAATGTAAAAAAAAAAAAAAAGTCAAATTTTTTCTATAACTACACATAAAGCAGCCTTTCTCTCAGGTAACCTTCTCACAGACTGCATCATGCGTCAGCCGGTCTCTAAAATAAAGTGCTTTCTGTTTTAGCCACTGTGATAAACAGTGATCAGATGCTGCATTTTTCGATAGTATCCCAAAGCACACTGTAACCCAGACAGTGGCAGCAACATTTGAGTCGATACAGAATCCCAAAACAATTTATAAAGATTTGAGAGCTGCCTGCAGCAACCAGGAAGACTAATGGGAGAATTTTAATGAGAAGAAATGACACTCCCCATTTCATGCGGTAAGAAAACCGATACCCAAGCCAGGGCAAAACATGTGGACAAGCATAAATACTGTATACAATCCCAAAACACTCACATGGACACAATTTAATAGCCTACATGCAAATAAATGGTGTCTTGTAATATGGCCAAATATTTTCCTCCATGCTGCAAATTGTCTTGTTTTCCATTAAAGCATCTAAACATCCTTAAACCTTGTTTTCAGAGAATATATATTGGATTTATTTTAAGCTACATTTCATCCAGACTGATCAATCTGTGAATTTGGCAGCAGTAAGTCGAAATGTCTTCAGCTGAAATCAGTCTGTGCTTACCAAAATTCAAATCACTGCCCCCGGTGGCCAAAGCTAGAAGTGTTGTTAAACATATAGGGATGTGTGAGCTCCTTCTTCATGAAATGTCCACAGAGTGGCGCCAAAAGCGAGTTAGTTTTTAGTTGGAAATGATGTATTACAGTCAGCAGGAATGCATATTTACATAGCCAGAAGCCTTAACCCAAACTCCAATCCTAAACCTTACCATCAGTGGAGTAAAAATGTAATTTTAGACCAAAAAAATGCAACCTCCGAATCATGCTCAACATGGATTAAGTGAACATGATTACGCCCTGATTGTTGTTTTGTTGTTAATTGTTTTGTTTTAAGGATGCTTAGTTATTTTTTAATGGAAAACAAGACAAAAATTACTAAGAAAACGTTTTTTTGCAGTGCACGCAGACTTTTTGGGGTAAATTACATTGTTCAAGGGCACAGCGGGAACAGAGTTCCCTAAGGGCCACTACTCTTAAACACACACACACACACAGTACCTACAACATTGCTATGTTTCACTGGGTTTTTGCTAGGACACAGTGGGGAACTGTGACAGTAAGTGGGGCGAATCACTGACATACATAAATCTTGTGAACAGACTCCAAAACGAGTCTGGCAAATCTGTGTCTCTTAGATTTGAATATGTTTGTGTCAATATGTTTTGGCTGCTTCCTCTGAAGCCCTGTTTCTTTAAAGGAATAGTTTACACAAAAATGAAAATTCTGTCACCATTTACTCACACCCATGTTGTTCCAAACCCTATTTTATTTTCTCTTATGTGGAACGCAAGTGGAGATCCCAGGGGTGCTTTCCATATAATAAAAATGAAAGGGGACAGACACTGTCAAGCTCCAAATATGACAATAAAGCACAATAAAAATAGTCCACATGACTCATAAACTATATTTCAAGTCATCTGAAGACATACGAAAGCTTTGTGTGAGGAACAGACCCAAATTTAAATCATTATTCACTGAAGATTAAAAATTGATGCATTGGATATGAGATGCGCAAGAACCAAAGCCGTTTGGCATGCATGATTGACATTAAATTTCAGTCTGTTCCTCACACAAAGCTATCGTATGGATTCAGAACACTTGGAATATAGTGCACATTGTATAGAGACAATTTCATGGTGCTTTTTTGTCATTTTTGGAGCTGGACAGCACCATACTGCATGCTTTAAATGTATGGAAAATACCAGTGTTAACATCAATACAACTCCTTTTGTGTTTCACAGAAGAAGGAAACTAATACTGATATGGAACAACTTATACTTTAAACAAAGCAACACTGGCAACCCTCATTTTTACTCTTCAAACTATTAAAATGATATGCCTTCTCTCGGTGAGCATGTGATGCTTTTGTGCTTGCCATCGTTTAGGAGTGGTCTGCTGTTGCTCTCTATGCCCCCAGCATGAGGGGCAGTTCTTAAAGGGTCAATATTGTAAATAGGTCATGAGGTAAAGCTGGTAGACAGACTCCTTTATATGAAAGACATTTGCACATAGCCTTGGGTGAGGCATTATCCCCCCTTCCCAACATGTGCCGGAAACATCCCTGGATGCACTCGCTGTATGGTAAGTGAGAGTATCTGTGTGTGTGTTGTCTAGCTATGTGTGTGTGTGTTATAGTTTGGGGAAGTGAGCTAAATCCAGGACATCTAGGGACATCCTCCATTGGAAAAATAAAATATTAGGTATTATATTAGGGTAGGTCTATTTCTGTATACGTGCATACCTTGAGGTCTTGGCTATGAAAAAAAAAACAAAAACAAACAAACAAACAAACAAACAAACAACAACAAAACACTAAAGGATAGAGTTCACTGAACACACATTGATCTTTTGTGACCACGTGCCCCAATAGTGGGGCATGCTGTCACACTATATGGGGTAAGTCGACACAATGGAACCTGTCATTAAAACCAGGTTTCATGTGAACATTGTGGAGTGTTGGGAAACGTATGCACACCATCATATAAATTATAATTTAACAGGGTTTTGAACTAGGTTTTTGAAACAACATATAAAATATCTGCTAGAAAAAAAAAAGAAAGAAAAAAGAAAAAAAAAAACTTTTGACTACAAATTTTATCTTTACTGAGATATAGCCCTTGTGACAATTACCTCGGTCTTATCATATATATATATATATATATATATATATATATATATATATATATACATGGCTTAGTAAACATACTAAATAACGTCTTAATGAAAATGCATAAAGGTTTGTGTAAGGGTTAGGTCTATGGGTAGGGTTAGGGGATGTAAAATATCATTAGCTTAATAAAACAATAAAAGTTAAGTGGAAAGTCCCTATATGATAAAAAAAAAAAAAAAAAAAAAAAAAAAAAGTGTGTGTGTGTGAGTGTCTGCTAACCATGTATTAATGACCCTGCAGTGGGGTTTTTCAGCCCACACGAAAGCTCCCAGCGACTGCTGTGTTTACAAATGAGGAAAGATATAATTTCCTTACAAATGCAAGAAGTGAAAGTACACAATATCAAAAGCATAGTATGTGCCTAGTGTGTAGGTTTGAATGTGTGTTAATATACTTGTGTGGGTTGAATGTATCTTACCAAATTCTCATCGCACCTGAAACAATAGTACGCACAGAAGCACTCTTCTAAACCCTACTTTCTCAGGCAGCATCACACAGGTTTTCTGAACACTTCTCCCTCATCTACCATTGGCCAGATAGCGATACTCACTTTTGACAATTTATTAAAACGTCTCTTTTGTGGAAACGATCAAAGTGTTTTCAGAAGTGTTCACCACATAAATGTATCCGCCAACCTCTTTTGTTCCTGAGTAAAGCCACAGAAACAAACTGTTCTTCTCACACCTAATGCTGTGAGGATTAACATTTTACAGCCCACATTTCAGTCATTCTCATTTCATCTTAATTAGTGATTCTGGCACACAGACAGCTTGTTAAAACACGACTGATAAGTGTGAAGGGAACGTGTCACTTTGAAAGAGCTGAATAAATCACAGAGAGCAAACACATAAAGTTCTTTCATCACCAAACAAAAACAAATGGATGAATCTCACAAAAACATGTCCCGGTCACATTTCATCCCCAAATGAAAATACTTAAGGAAAATGTAGCATATTTTAGGACCATTAAAGGGATAGATCACCCAAAAATGAAGATTATCTCATCATTTCCTCACCCTCATGCCATCCCAGATGTGTATGACTTTCTTTCTTCTGCTGAACACAAACAAAGATTTTTAGAAGAATATTTCAGCTCTGTAGGTCCAGAAAACCTGCACTCCTAAAATAATAGCATATAATGAATATACATAAAGGGTCAGTTCACCCAAAAATGAAAATTCTCTCATGATTTACTTCCATCCCAGATGTGAATGTCTTTCCTTCTTCAGCAGAACCCAAGATTTTTATAAGCACATTTCAGCTCTGTTTGTCCATACAATGAAAGCGAATGGGTGCCATGACGCTGCAGGCCAAACTGATCTCATGAAAATTCGTAAATAATTTACAAGTTGGCTATTTCATCTATGTCTCACACGATGTTGTTCGCATAAACTTGTACGAAATCATCATGTGCAAATTCCCGGATGTCTAATGTGGAAGTGAGAGATCCGCACACGAGGCGTTAAGGACATACTTATTAATATTATGCCCTTACCCAAACCCCTTATCTAAACTTAACCAATCAGTAGAGTGTGTAAACATGATAGGAAGATGTTGTGTGTGACAGAAGCAAGTAATTGTCATGTATTAGCAGGTTTGGCGAGTAACGAAATACATGTAACGGGATTACGTATTTAAAATACAAAATATAAGTAACTGTATTCCACTACAGTTACAATTTAAATCATTGGTAATTAGAATACAGTTACATTCTAAAAGTATTTAGATTACTGAAGAGATTACTTTGCATTTTATTGTCATTTGTTTCATTTAATATTTAGTCCTTTCAGATGGAAAACATTTATACATATAAATGATGCGATCCAAAGTGCATTTGAACAGCGGTGAAACACTTTCTTATGATGTGCTACATTAATACGAGCAGACAGAGAAGTAAGTTTGAAGTAAGTTTGGAGCACAAGAAACAGAAATAAACCTTGTGTAAATTGTCAGCTTTACGCTAAGATAAAATGCTATTTCTAGCCATTTTACATGCACGTTACCAGGCACGATCATGTTTTTTTTAACAAGAAAATTCACATTGGATCATAATTTCTTTTTTTCTAGTAAGACTTTGATATTAGGGCAAAAATCTTATTCTTGATGATAATTTTTGTATTGTTTTCCTGTAAAAATAACTAAAAATCCTTAAAACAAGATCAATAAGATTTATCTTGTTTAGAAACAACACTGCATAAGATATTTAGGTTTTTCAGAGAATGTATTTTTAACATGTGTATTTTGTGTTACTGTACTGGCAGAATTTTTATAGTCAAAACAAATGAAAAAATCTAGCAGTGCTGAAGAAGTAATCCAAAATATTTAGAATATGTTACTGACCTTGAGTAATCTAACGGAATACATTACAAATTACATTTTACATCATGTATTCTGTAATCTGTAGTGGAATACATTTCAAAAGTAACCCAACCAACCCTGCGTATTAGATGGAAACAAAGTCCAGCGACAGTGAAAGTCGTAGGAATTCAAACGAGTGCAGTCGCACGATATCATACGAATTAGCCAAATTTAGAAAAGTCGTACGAATCCTGACGATTTCACCATGAGAGTGTGTTGCTGTTGGCTGTTTGATGGTCCAAAGGTCATATTTAGGCAGCATAAAAGTAATCCACACAACTCCAGTCGATTAATGAATGTCTTCTGAAGCAAATGGATAGGTTGGTGTAAGAAACAAATCAATAATTAAAACGTTTTTTACTTTAAATTGTTGCTTCCGGCCAGCACTGGATTGCTGTTTGAAATTACCTAACTCATGCTCCTCTGTTCCTCTGTTGTATTAGACGATTAATAGTAGCATGTTTTTAAGGAAATGGCATTAATTGTCAGTGCAGATGTAAGTTGCAATATTACGTTTATCTTGTGGATATAGCTGGATAATGTCACATAGGATGCATTTGAGTGCATTTGATTACAAGTTCATTGTAAAGGTTTTTTAGCTTTCAGCTCATGCAGCTCAAGCGGGGATATCCCCAACATACTATGAATTATTCAAGTTATTTCAAAATAAATAAATAAATAAATAAATAACAGTGTTAGTGCATTTTCAATATCTTTGCAGTATTTGAAAAAAAAAAAAGTTTGATTTTTGTCATGATTCATCTTTTATTTTAGCACACGTCACAGTGCAGTTACAAAAATTTATTTAAGCAAAATATTATTTATTATTTATTTATTTTGATTTGGGGGTTTCTTTCTTTCATTTTTTTTTTCTCTTTGACTGATCTTCTACCTACTAGCAATCTTTTTTCATTTCATTTTAATAGCTAGTTCCTTTTTCTTATTTAAAGGCTGTTGTCTCTCTTTATCTTTCTCTCATCTCAGGATGGTCCATCTGCTATGTGGTTCTTGCAGACTGACATATTTAAGAGAAAGAGGCCTCAATATCTCACTCATATTACACAAACCCATAGTGACCACAAAAGTGCACAAAAGTTCCAATAACAGCATGTTAGCTTGTGACGAAATGCAATCTTGCATTAATGCAGGTCTCAACGAATTGGAGGTCACATCTTATATCCAACAGCCAGAGGGATACCAGACAGCCATCTCACCTTCCTGAAAGTTACCATGGAAACGTGACAACCTGCCATGGTTTGACAAATTAAGACTGTGGCCTTGGGCTATGCATAAGCAACACACACAAGCACACACAGAAATACCGCACTATAGTGCAGTTGTTTTCAACTGGTTTTGCTTCAGGACTCATTCTGTATTTTACAGTGGACATTAGTGATAATCCGACATGGTACCAAAAGTGTTTATTTACAGTACATTTATAAATTCGGCAGACACTTTGATCCAAACCAAATTAAAGTGCTTTCAAGCTACTAATTTTGTTTTTCCCCATTTTTTTGACCTCATGACCTGGACAGGCCTGTAAATATGCTAAATGATTAACCTGACAGAATAGGAAAATTGACTTTGTGTACATTCTGTTTAAAAACAACAGCAAAAGCTAGCATCATAGCCTTTACAGTGAGGTTACAGTGAGGCACTTACAATGGAAGTGAATGGGGCCAATTTTTGGAGGGTTAACAAGCAGAAATTTGAAGCTTAATATTTTATAAAAGCACTTACATTAATTCTTCTGTTAAAACTCATGTATTATTTGAGCTGTAAAGTTGCTTAAATCATAATTTTATGGTCATTTTAGGGATTTAGGGTTTACAGGGTTACATCATCATGGCAACGAAGTTGTAAAATTGGCTACAACTTTACAGAGAAAAGGTTAGTAACCAATTTTATCACACTCAAATCACGTTAACGAGCATATTGTGGCTATACTTTTAAAACTGAGTATTTTAATGTTTACAGATTGGCCCCAATCACTTACATTGTAAGTGCCTCACTGTAACCTAGATTTTTGCTTTTTTTTTTTTTTTTTTTTTTTTTAAGAAAAGGAGGGACAAGTTGAAATACATTTTTGTGGTAATCAATATTATGCCACAAATGCTGCTGATTGAGCTCAAATGGTATTGAACCCAGAATATTCCTTTAATTGTTTAGTTTTTCCAATAACTGTTCAATAAGTTAAATGATAGTACTTGGTGTAAAAAAGCCCCCTGCAGGGGCTAAAGGCCCCCCATAAAAAAATAATCAATTGGTCATAAAGAATGTTTACAGTGGGCTCAAACTGACTGCTCTAATCACAATGGAGATTTATTTGTTTGTACTATACTTGTATGTTATATATTACCAAATGTGACTGAAATTAACAGGAAATCGTGCACCCTTTTCTGCAGCGGGTATTTAAAAAAAGCATCAACTTAATTTGTAACTCAAAAAGCATCTTGTTGTCTCAAAGGTATTTGCATAAGTTGATCAAATTTGCCCTATAGCTTTTGTCCCTATAATGTATCTGTATTACTATAATTTGTTTATTATTTTCCTAAAGAGGGGCCTTTAGTTCCATTGTACCCATTTAGCATTGTTTTCCCTGAGACTATCAGCAGAGGCCTGAGACCCATTTATGGCTTGCAATCAATCAGTTAAGAACCACTGATATAGAAAACCCAGCACTTCCTAAAAAAGGAGGAAACAACAATACATCTGTTTGTAGGCAACAGTGAAAACAAAACCATTTCTGGGCCAGATACATTTTTAAACATCATAGTGTGACACTAGTTTGAGCACACTGACCACAATTTTTCTGTTGGTTGACAGAGTTACCAACATTTATTTTTAGTCCAGAAACATTCCTCAATTACACCATTTATGCAATTGGCAGATGCTTTTATCCAAAACAACTTCCACTATTTCACCAGTACCTATGACTTTGGCATTACTAGCACCCTGCTCTATCAGCTGAGCTCCAGGAAACCTATAGCTCTGTTTCTTGAACGAGTAAAGATTAACACAAAAATGTATTTCAGACATCCAGTTCAACACAGACCCAACTAAAGCTTTAAAACTGGCATAATACTGAAAACTATAGTGTGGTAAAAGCAAATGTGAGATGGAAAACACAATTGCTAAATCAACCATGTCATTTTATGGTGCTTCTGTGACACTTTCTGCACAGACGTCGACTCGCGTGCTCTTCAGGACTCGTATCCCGGTCCTTTACATCACAAGTGCAACGCTCTATCTGTTGAGCTATGGCGCAATTTTAACATGCCCTAACAAGCTTGTAAATTTAATTGGCTATGCAATGCAAATGTCAAAATGTATCATCTTACATAGTACGATTCTTTAGATGTCATAAGATAGCACTGTGTGAGGTACATGGTGAAAAGTAAGTGTTTATGAACTGATAATCTGCCGTTTTACTGGTGATTCGTGTGAAAGTGAATAAAACTTGTTGTTTTAGCGCCTCTAGTGTTCATTTCACCAGGAAACTGCAACGATACGTACAACGAGCCACGGCAAGGATCGTTTTGAAAAATGTACTGCAGGCATAGTAACATGATTCTAGGTAGTCTCCTTAACAAGCTGCACAATTTGAGGACGATTAATAGTTCACAGCTGACTGCATAAAAACATCTATCCCTACTGTCTCAGTGTGTTTGTGTGAGTTGACAGACAGTGATATACAGTACATCTAACGACATGCCAAAAGAGCTTTTACAATAAACAATTCAACAGCTTCACAGCAAATGCAACCTGTATTTCACATGAAATGGGTGAGTGCCAGTTTCCCATAACAGATTTATACTGAACATAAAATCAGCATTAGCAGATTAATTCTGGGTTTTAGGCTCGAGGTGAGTCAGACACATTTTATAAAAATCTGCACAGATGATATGAGCACTATTAAAAAAAATTAAATAAAAATAGTGATTATCGCCGTGTGATTATTTTCACAGGATCAGTAAGTGAATGGGGCCAGTCCATAAATGTTAAAATATACACCATTTCAAAAGTCATAAGACATAAACCTTATATATTATAAAGTGTTAATATTATTTTAGTGTGATAAATTAGGAATTCATCGGCTTTTAAGAGATTGCAGGTTTACCTGTGTAATCACGACAACAAAGTTGTAATATTGGATATAACTTTACATAGATAAGGTTAGTAAGAACTTTTGTTACACTAAAATCATGTTAACACGTATAATGTTAAAGTCTTGTGGCTATACTTTTTAAACAGTGTGTATTTTATTGTTTATGGGCTGGCCACATTCACTTCCATTGTCAGTGCCTTACTGTAACTGCAATTTTGACGAGTCAAAATAATTTTTTTGTGGTTATTAGCATTATGCCAAAAATGCTGTCGACTGAGCTTAACTTGTATTGAAGCACAGACCACAGTAAATATATTGTTATATTTCCCTGAAAACAAGATATTAATTTCTCCTCATTCTGCTTTATGTAATTTTGTTTTAAGGATGGTTAGATATTTTTACCAGAAAATAAGACAAAACTATTCAGTAAGAAAATTATTTATTGCAGTGCGTATGTATGCTATCGGCCATATTATCAGTTATCAGACAAAACGAGAAAATGATTATCTGCTATATTGGAATCGGCCAAAGTTTCTATATTGGTGCTTCTACAGGTAGCATAACTAATTCAATTATTTAATTATTAATATGATCAAAAAGAGTGTATTCTCCATCTAAACCTTCTAAATCTCCATTTCTGACATTGCTTAAACTTTAACTTTGACATTAACACCACAGGTTCAATGGGATCATTCTCACTGTTGCTACGTCACAGCATGTGAACAAAATTCAATTGAGATAGTTTTCACAGATGCCTGACTCTCAACCTGACAGACTAGCAGCAGGCTGTGCTCCAGTGCCGTGTTTTTGATTAAGGTTGCATGAGTCTGTTTCTCGCTCGGATTGGCTTGTGAGAAACAACTATAGAAGTGTGGGCCGCTCAAAGAGTGCACTGGATTTACACTGAGTGTTATTGTGCTGGTGCAAAGCCAGTTTATACACGCACACACACTCCCAACAAGAGGCCACTGATCTCAGCTCATTCATGCTGAGTGTCTCTGTTTCACTCTCTGCATGCCGGGGCACATGTAGGGTGGCACCATAGGGCGGTGGGTACTGCCAACTCGATACTGGTCTGATAGATCAGAGAAAAAATGCATTTGATCACAAATAAGCTGTTACTCTGGCACCTCAAATTACACAAACCTGCAACATTCAATAAAAAAAAGGGCTTGATGAAGTTAGCCGAAATGGATTTAAAGGGATAGTTCGTCCAAAAAAAAATATATATTTTAAAAATCATCATTTACTCACCCTCATGCCATCCCAGATAAGAATATATCAGCTCTGTAGGTCCATACAATACAAGTCAACAGGGTCCAAAGCTTTGAAGTTAAAAAAAGCACATAAAGGCTTCATAAAAGTAATCCATATGACTCCAGTGTTATAATCCATGTCTTCATAAGAAACAGATAAGAAACAGATCAATATTTAAGTCATTTTTTACTATAAATCTCCACTTTCAAACAGCCCTCCTAAGCGCACTTCTAACCCAAGAGTTCTTCTTCTTTTGGTGATTCAAATTCTTCATGCATATCGCCACCTACTGGGCAGAGAGGAGAATTTATGGAGTCATATGGGTTACTTTTATGCTGCCTTTATGTGCTTTTTTGAGCTTCAACGTTTTGGACCCTGTTGGCTGATATGTTCTTCTAAAAATCTCTGTTTGTGTTCTGCAGAAGAAAGAAAGTCTGGGATGGCATGAGGGTGAGTAAATGATGGGAGAATTTTCATTTCTGGGTGAACTATTTCTTTAAGTCTCTAAATACTGACTTTTTTTATTTCATGTTGACAAATATCTCTTAAAGTTTAAGTGTCTAACTTCTGCATCACTAGTGTCACCAAATGAAATTATAAAAATAATGATTGTTTTCAAACAGGTTTCCCAAACACATCCCCCTCTGCTTTTAGTCAAAAGACAGTCCCAGCACAAACTCGCGCCATTGGTTGAGCCAATGTTGCCGAGTCAGGATTCTCAAACACGCATAGCAATGTTTTGACATACAGTTTAGTCTCAAAATTAACACTTCTCGGGGCAATCAATCATATGGTTTACTTCTAGTAGTCTCTGCATATTAAGCTGGGATACGATAAACTATTTTAAAATACAACAATTAACATTTGGGTGTTTTTGAAGTAGAGAGACAAATAAATAAATAAATAAATAAATAAATTAATTAATAACCAATCAAGAGTCCAGCTTTTACTATAAGCTCGCCTTCAAGACTGTGACTGATTTAAAATCCATTCAGGATTCCATAAAGCACAAGGCAATCTGGGGAAAATCACACACGGAGATGTTAGCCGGAGGAAGTCATGACATTATGACATGCACTGCTGAATCAGATGGCCCATTGTGAGAGAGAAAGTGTGTTTGTGTGTGCGTGTTTAAATGTGTGTGCTGGCATTTCATGAATGAGACATGAAATCCATGCAGGAAACCTGGGGAGTGCAATCCTAGCTTTGATTGGTACTCAGCCCAGACAGAGCAGGAAATGAGACGACTTAAACGATCGAAGAGATAAATTAAAGCGAGGGGACGAGACATCTCGAGTCTATCTTAAAATGATGCTGAAGTGCTGTCTGGCTAGAATAATCAGGTTAAAACACTCTAGGGGAGACTGGGGCTTGTTGTCACAGTTTTTAGGGTAGATTTATTTTAGAAAGTACATTTCTGAATGGGGACATAATTCAAAGTCTTAGCAAAAACCATTGAACACCTCCAACACTATTTCCCAGAAAAAAAGAAAAAAAAACATATAGTTTTTGTTTTTAGCACACATTAACCATAATGAGAACAACAGGGTTCCTGCTGTTTATTGACACTTTAGTATGTTTAAGTGTACAGTTATAATCGAGCTAATAAAAGGTAATATCTAAAAATATCAAACCATTGTTTTTGTGTGAGAACATTATAATTAGCAAACTATAAAAACTGACAACATATAAAACCCGTGACAACTTTCCCTGACCTGACCTTAATACAAAAAACTGTCTTGTTCTGAAAACATATTTAAACTTTTCTGGTTAAAATCTACCTTAAAATTTTACTCGCTTTTAGCACCACACAGTGGACACTTCACCTCGGAACTGCCGCGACACGTGTAGGAAGTCATTGAATATAATTTAGCAAAAATGTCGCTAGTTAGCTAACATCATTCTGCTGGCACAGATTCTATGTTGGCCAGCTCAAAACATCATAATTACTCAAATGCAGTAAAACCCCGGTGACAACTAGCCCTGGTCTCTCCTATATGTGTATACGAAGGTGCGCTCTGAAAGCAGAGAGAGGTAACACTTTTGTAAATGTCACAGTGCGATTAATAAGATAGAGAGAGAGGAAGGCCAATCAGAACATCATCTCCAGCCTGATAGATGTCCAGCACTTCATACCATTCTGCTTGACATTTGGAAGGGACAGACTGAAACACATAAACACATAAACATTCTAATGGTTCTAATGAGCATGTATGGGTGTTTATGAATGTGGATAAGAGAGAAATAGGGGCTGAATGGAGACAATATCACAACCTAGCAACTCTAGGTATCTGGCACTGAAAACTGAGATTTTCGAAAACGCTCTCATAGCCAAATAATCCATAACCGCAACCAAAAAACGATGACATCAAGAAACAGATTTTTCAAACTTAAACGGAATAGTGTGGATGTGGCCTAAGTGACCCTACAATAAGTTTTACCTTATATAGAGATCTCAGTGCTAATAACTTCTTCACCACTATACTACTCAGTCACTGGTGAGTGAAATCTGAACATTTACCAGCCAGTGGCTAATCATTAGACTTGGGATCAATGCCTTTTCCAAGTATCGATAATCAGATTTTCCCAGTGACCATTAAAATATATCAAATTCAAATATAAATTGTGGTGCTTGTTGCACAATAGTCTTTTCAAATATATTTCTCAACTCAACTTTGATAAAGTGTGAGTGGCAGGGTTAATTAAAGGGGTTCGCACACCGGACACATCTGGCAGACGACATGGCACTCATCAACGTCATTTTGTTAATTCCTGATGAAGTAAAAAAAAAAAACCTTTGTAACTTCTGTGTGTATGGTGATGACTAATTTGCACAACTTAGTTTGGACTGCCACCTGTGTGTGACCAGTTTCAGTAAATGTTATTTCAACCTCTTGTGGTCTCCCAACGCTATTACGTCAGACTGTTAAACAGAAGGCCAACTGAGTGAATTGGAAAGCATGCAAATTAATTTAAATATCGGCTAAATTTAATATATCTATAATTTTAATAATTATTATTATTAAAATAATAATAATAATTATCTTATAATATATTATTATTATAATAATAATACATTATTATTATTATTATTATTAATTATTATGAAATATTGGAGTTGTTCTATACAATAGTAACATATTTCTGCCATAATTTCTTAACTTGAAAACCATCACCTGCTAATGTAATACACCACAAGTAAAAACTAAATTACAAAATAAAATGTCCCCTCCTCCTATTATTCATAGACTAACTTACTCTTAGAAATTTGAACAGAAATCAAAAATTAAATTAATAACTTTTGTAGTTGTTAATTCTATATATTCTGTGTATTGTATTATGTTTATTCTTGCATATGTGTATAGTCTCACAAAACATTTTAGATTTTAGAGAAAAAAAAATGGCTGGGCATTATGGCTAAAATGTTTCTATAGTGTGCTGGCCAGTAACAAAGGTGTTGCTGGGCAACAGCTACTTTAGCAGCTTGTTGGCCTGAGTCAAAAGAGCCTACCCACACAACAGAATAGCAGTGACATCACTACCACTACAGTGATGTAGTGTTCTGAGCACAGATTCAAAAGAACACAAAATCAAAGGAAAACAAATTAAGTATTCCATGACATCACAATCTTCTTTATGACATCACTACTGATTTGCTATAAATACAGGTGCTCTGCTGGAAACCCTCAGATCTCTTCTGCAACTGAAGATGGCACCATGGCAAGAAAAGAACAGATGTTTCAAGTTATTGCGTCGCAATGGGAAGGACAATGGACCTCAGACCAAGAAAAGAGTTCGGGAACCTGGAAGGGCCCAAAAGAGGTCTTATGATGAGGTTATGGGATATGATAGAAAAGAGGAGGATGAACCGCAGCCAAAGAGAAGGATTTTGGAACCTGAAGAGGTGAAAACTAGTAGAAAAAAGCCATACGCTGATGTTGTGGGAGGTGGAAGAACAAAAACAGAAGAACCTCCACCAAAAAAACAGAGGATTGAAGAAAGGTATGAGTCCATAGCTGGGACAAGCAGTCAGGTACTCCAAATTATTATAGACGAGGAGGAACCCATGGACTGGGAATTCTGCGACCCCTGGGACATGCAGTGAAGTCCCAGAAGACCACAGGCAAAAAAGGGCCAAGAGAGTCTACATAAAAAAGATCTGAAATGACCAAACAGCAATTTCCCACTTAACAATCACAAAGGCTAGAGGTAATAAGAACAGACCAAAGCCTAGGATAAAACACTGTTCTAGATAAAAAAAATCATCCTTCCTGTGCATGAGAAAAGTTCTCTGTGCCTAAGAAAAATCCCCCCTGCATCAAAAAAGATTTCTGTGCATTAAAAATCTGTGCATGAGAAAAATTCTCAATGTGCATTAAAAAAAATTATCTGCGCATTGTGCGTGTGTAAACACATACATATATTTATATATGTATATAAAACATTCAAAAAAAAATTGTTGCCAGTGAAATACACTTATTATTATTAAACTTATTATTAATCAAATTATTCTCTTATATTATTATTATTGCTATTATTGCATTTTACAGAATAATTGTATTAATACAATTTATAAATGATCACTTTTAGAAATGCAATTAAAAAGTAATAAAAAATACAAATGTATATTTTATTAAATGATAATAACTTTCTTTTAATATTTAATTTTATTATAAATTATTGGTAACACTTTACAATAAGGTTTCATTTGTTAACATTAGATAACAATATTAGTTAACATGAACTAACATGAACAATACTTTTACAGCATTTATTAATCTTGGTTAACATTGGTTACAACATATACTAATACATTTTTAAAATCAGAAGTCGTATTTGTTAACATTAGTTAATGCACTATGAACTAACATGAACTAACAATGAACAACTGTATTTTATTTAAATGACATTAACAAAGATTAATAAATGCTGTAAAAATATATTGTTAATTGTTCATGATACCTTAATGCATTAACTAAAGTTTACAAATGAAATCTTATTGTAAAGTGTTACCAAATTATTTTATAAAAATACAATAATTAATAACAAATACTACATAAAACAAAGATACTCTAATATGTAAAAAATAAAATAAAGTATCCTTTCTTTTTATTTTATATATATATTATAGATTTTATAACAAATAAAATATACAATAAGACATACAGTACTAGATAAAGTTAAAAATGTTGTAAAATGTTTAATAGAGTAGGGATACATAAGGATACGGATCCCGATCCAATACCAGTGATGTTTTCTTTCTTAATCAGTTTGGAATATCTATACCTCACTGTGAGGAACTGACTGGCAGCACTCTTTTACGTGCAAAGAAATGCAAACCTCTAACTGCACATTATTTCATAAAATGTGTAGCCAATTAAGAAACTGTAAATTAAAAAATATTTTTTTTAAAACGTCTGTATCAGAGCAGTATCAGATAGGTGGATTAGGTCTCTGTCAGATTACATTTGTTACATTATAACTGTAATCTTTCTTGCATTTTTACTGAGGATTTTTTTTTTTGTTTTTTGTTTTTTTTTTTTACAGCGTGGTACATACCTTGAGCAGAGCTGATTCAGTGTCTGGTTTGGTGGTCCATCATAGCCAGAGAATCCCAGAGGAAGGAGTAATCCAACCGTCTCATTGCTCCTTCAAGCCTCTCTCTATATTTATCCTCCACCAAGCAGATTTGAGAAGTAAAAGGTGTCACAGGAAACACGGACCTAGACACTTCAATTCTGATACCTATATATATATTTAGAGAGAGAGAGAGAGAGAGAGAGAGAGAGAGAGAGAGAGAGAGAGAGAGAGACAGACAGAGACTCAGTTTAGATGTTTGTTGTGCAAATTAAGTAAGGAACAATGTACAGTCATCCAGTCATTATCGCAATTAAAACCAGACAGGTTTTCATTCCTGGTGCGATGCTTTATTTAATTATGCAAGAAGAAAAAGAGTGCGACATCAGCATATTTGGGCAACATGAATTTGGGCACTTGTAAGGGTTCACATGGCACAAACACTGCAAGTTAAGTTACAGTATGTCCCATAGTTTAGTACTTCATGAAAGTAAAGTCTCATTAAAACATTTTTCAATTTTTCAATTTTTTTTTTTTTAATCTACTAACAATGCCCAACAGTGTATGTGCATGCATGTCAGGAGATCTGTAAAATATTTTTTTTTTTTTTTACTGAAAGTCAAGAAACTTCCCACCACAGTATCATTAGCACATCTCAAATTCTGGATTGTGTCTAAAATAAATTTGTGGTGGAAATGAGGGTTATGGAAATTACATTTTAAAAGTTTTTTTTTTTTGTAATTAAAATAGATGACTCCTCTGTATTGAGAATTTTTATAGCTAACATTTTATGTATCCTTAATACACACTTTTAAATAATATTTTCACACATTTTGCATATTTTAAAAAATTACAGCTAGATTGGAATTGATGCCCCTTAATAACTTTATTAGCAGAAAAATTGTTTGTTGTTGTGGAAATGACGCCACAACAGTGGGACAGTCATAATTTTTGAAAAAAAAAAATAAATAAAATAAATAAATAATAATATAAATTATATATATATATATATATATATATATATATATATATATATATATATATATATATATATATATAGATATATATATAAAAACGTTGTTGGCAAAGACCGGCTGATGAAGACGATGATGAAGTTAGAACCCAGGTGCAGTTTATTTACATAAGTGAAATCCAACAACCGTAAATCCAAACATGGAACAAAACATAAACCTTGACTTGACTTCTTCACTTCACTTCACTTCACTTCACTTCACTTCACTTCACTTCACTAACCCAGCAATGTTACACTTACAGTACCTGACAATGGCAAACATGAGGCTTAAATACATGGACAAGGGAGAAACTTGACAATGATAACCAATGACAAGACAGAACTGATAACAAGGTAACAAGACAATAAACCAATGAAAGCAAGATACATTAACATGGAGTGAAACATGAAATCACATGACCAGGGGACCGCATGACCTGGTAGGGAAACAAGAAATAACATGACATGGAACACATGACAATAAAACAGGAACTAAACATCCAAAATAAAAGACATTAACACAAAACATGAACAAAAAACACATAAAACCATGACAATATATAAATAATTTTCTAACATGAAATGGTTTATGTTTATTTCACTCTTTGTTTAGATTATCAGTATTGTAAACATGTAATAAAACAATAAAACAATATTAAATATTAAAAGGTCCCCTGCGAAATCGAACCATGATATTGTGATGTATCACAATATATCGAATCATGATATGCTAAAACAATAAAACATATAAATAAAAAAAACATTTGAAAAGTATAAAGAATAAATGACGAAGGCCTGGTCAGTTTTAGTAAGACTGTAATTTAACAAATAGAAAAGGTTGAAATCTGTTAGTTTTAACAAAAATCAACCCCTGGGACATGAAAATGCCCGAAGTTGAAGAAACACGCACTTAAGTATGAGCAATATTAATATTGACAGTTGGCTTAGCAAACATCACTAACTACAGAACCAGCCAAACAAGTCCTGTAAAACACTGCTATTTCAAACAGACACTTAAATCACACAGGTAATCCAAGGTCATGCTTCATTTGTATTGTGCTCTCTGCTGGTATTTATACAGCTCTTGACACAGTTACAATCTAGTAATGATTTAATTCAAATTAACCAGCCACCAGTCCATCTAATGCAGATGCCGTTTTTAACATTTAAACAGCTCTCGGCATCACCACACATTGGAACGTCCGCAGCCCGGTGCCTGAACGCAGAGATGTCTTCTATGTGTAATATAATCCCAGCAACCCTTCGAGGGGAAACCACACATGAGAGTGGGAGGAGGAAGTGGATGAAGAGAGAGAAAGGAAAGGCTTGATCTAGAGGAAGAGGAATGGCAGGGGTGACAAAGTACAATTTATCTACCTCGGAAAAGCTGCGAGGGTACTGAATCCCCACACTTGTGCATTGAAAGCTGTTGTTATTGTGACCAGCTAGTCTAGCAACCAGACTAATGCGGGTTACCAAGTTTAACCAATGTCCAATCATGGGTAAAGTGAACACATTCTGTTAGTATGTCATGTCCACATGTTCAACAACACTTCCAGATTCGGCCACTGGGAGCAGTGGTTTTGAATTTCAATAGCACATACTGGTTTGAACAGCAAACCTTTCGACCTACTGTTGCCAAATTAACAGTAAGATCAGTCTGTTACGTGCTACTTAGTGCTCAACAAACCAAAATCACATCCTTATCTGGAGCTTGGAGCTATAAACGTGCCATGTGTGTCCCTGGGCAACCCAGCTAATTAGCAGCACTGGCTGAAACAGTAGACAGTCCTCAAGCACTGAATAGAGGTTTATATTTAAAACCTCCATTAGCATGAAGCGTATCTGGACAAACCGGGACTTTAATTTACCAGGGTTATAGCAGAACAGCCCTGTAAACACTCAACAAAGCCTCTTTGAATCAAAGTTTGGTCATCTGCCTGTACATTAACAGTGATTCAGAATGGATTTATCAATAGTCGCCACGCCTTATGCAACTCTAAATTGCTTCAAGTAATGTTCTCGATTTAATACAAGTTAAGCTCTATGGACAGCATATATAATAAGCTGTTTCCTCACTCTGTTTGCAAAAACAAACACTTTTTTTTTTTTTTTACAGTGATGCACTCAGGTGCTATAATTCATTTAAAACTACTGTAGAGCAAATTTAAGTAAGGCAAAATGGTGATTAACATGGCGACCCATACATAAATCTGACGTGCATATATAAACATTAATATATATATATATACAGTATATACATATATATATATATACATATATATATATATATATATATATATACAGTATATACATATATATATATATATATATATATATATATATATATATATATATACATATATATATATATATATATATATATACAGTATATACATATATATATATATATATATATATATATATATATATATATATATATATATATATATATATATATTTATTAGGGCTGTGTCAGTACAATCAAATATCGATATATCGTGATACTTTTTCTCACAATATTGTATCGATACTTAGATCCATGTATTGTGATATATTGTGATATTTTCAGTGCAGTCAGAGATGCTTCTATGAGGCACGAAAGAGACAAACTGATTTTGCAGGATCACAGTTCCTCTCACGGACATGCTGGTCCTCTCTCATGCGTTTGGATTTTTGGCTTTCTAGAATCTTAATTTGTACGATCCGAATGTCGATTCTTAAAAATGCCAAGATCGCTCTTTCAATTTTTGACACTTTCTGTGTAATGTGAGTCCAAAGACTAAATCCAAGCAAACCATTTGCTGTTTAATAATGTCTCTTTTAATATCAATTCTGTTCTTTACAGTCAGTTATTTATCAAAAACAACAAAAGAAACATTCTAATCACACATAGCATGGATGCTGTTAAGACCAAACAAGGTCTTAAAAGACAGTACCATTTTAGCACTTGTTCTACATATCCAAGTAAATACTTGTAAATAGTACAAATGTAACCGGTCCTACTCGACCCACTCCGAGAGGGATTCGAACTGATATCTCCGGCATGGGAGGCAGGCACGCTAACGAGGAGGCACAGCCTCTAGCATCAGTCGGTAATGCGCCTCTTGAGGCCAGGGGAGTGAGGTTTACACATACCGCACATCTATCAAGTACCTGCTGGCTCCTTTTACACTCACCCCCCTAAACTGCACTCCCATCCAGGTCACGGCACCACTGTAACTGTTCCTGCTTGACCCGCTCCGAGCAGGATTTGAACCGGCATCTCCAGCATGGAAAGTGGCCATGCTAACGAGGAGGCTAAAGGCTACAGCCTCTAGCATCAATCGCTAGTCCACACAGCTATCATGTACCTGCTGGCTCCCGTTACACAAATTAGGCATGTAAACAACAAACATGTAACAATATACTGTATATATATATGCAATATAATCTATGCAATTTCAATACACCACATTTATTGATGTAATACATGGATAACATTTTAAAAAAAAGTTAAAATGTCACCAAAATTATGAAAAACGAATGATAAAATAAAATTTGTAAAATTGATATGTCTGTAATTTAATCAGTTAGAAGGTCCCCTGCAAAATCGAACCATGATCTTGTGATGTATCACAAAATATCGAATCATGATATGTGTATCGCAATATGTATCATATCGTGAGGTGGCTGCCGATACCCAGCCCTAATATATATATATATATACACACACACACAGTACTGTGCAAAAGTTTTAGGCACTTGTGAAAAATGTTGCATAGTGAGGACATCTTCAAAAATAATGAAATAAATAGTTTTCATTTAGCAATTAATGTCATACAAAGTCTAGTAAACAAGTTAAATCAATATTTGGTCTGACCACCTTTGCCTTTAAAACAGCACAAATTCTCCTAGGTATACCTGGACACAGTTTTTCTTGGTTGTTGGCAGATAGGATGTTCCAAGCTTCTTGGAGAATTCGCCACAGTTCTTCAATCCATTTAGTCTGTCTCAATTGCTTCTGTCTCTTTATGTAATTTCATACTGACTCGATGTTCAGTGGGGGGCACTGTGGGGACCATGACATCTGTTGCGGGGCTCCCTGTTCTTCTATTCTAATCTTTTCTATTTGCAAAAGTAATGTTTGAGAGTCTAACATTTATATTTCCTATTGACACACTAAAGCTGAAGATATAACTAACCATCTTAAGACAAATGCTTTTGTGAAACATCTTATGTGCCTAAGACTTTTGCACAGTAATCTATATACAGTATATATATATATACAAGTATGTGAAATTTTTTATATCAGTGAAAGCCATACATGAACATACATATTATATACAGTATGTGTTTTACATGTTTTCCCATATATCAGATTTTTGAATGGGGAATAAAAACTTATAAGAAATGGAGACCTGTTTCAAGACTTAAAGGAATATTCCAGGTTCAATACAAGTTAAGTGCAATCGACAGAATTTGTGGCTAAACAATATTTGTGTTAACACAATTTTAGTGTGATAAAATCACTTACTACCCTTTATCGCTTACTACAACAATGATGTAATGTCAACAAACATTAAAACCCTAGAAGGACTGTAAAAATGACGATTAAACAACTTCACAGCTCAAACAATACATGAGTTTTAACTAATGTGATTTTATAAAATTATAAGCTTCACATTTCTGCCTTTAAAACCTCCAAAAATTGGCTCCATTCACTTCCATCGTAAGTGCCTCACTGTAACCTTGATTTCTGCTTTTTATAAAGAAAAGGACAGAGTCAAAATAATTTTTGTGGTAATCAACATTATGCCACAAATGCTTGTATTGAACCCAGAATATTCCTTTAAGATATCAACTTTCTTTTATACATATAAGAAAAATGTAACCTAAAATCTTGATTGCAAAAAAAAATATATATATATATATATATATATAAATAAATAAATAAACATTTTTAAAAAAACAATAGCATGTTATTTATCAACTTCTAAGTCTATGGGCCAAGCTTTGACATTAAAATAAATACGTGGAAAGTATAGACATAAAAACACTGTGTTAACATGAGATTGGTGTGATCACTTACCAGTCTTATCTGTGTAAAGTTATATCCAATATTTCACCTCCTGTCATGACCATGCAAAGCCATTAAACCCAGTTACTTGTGCACAAAACACGTTAGGAAACCAGAGCGAGATGTGACACGACTATCCACAAAGTACTGTTAACATTTACATTACCAGTTAATCCACCTAAAAAAGAAGTCCCTCTTCAAAAGGACTATTTAGACAACTTTAAAGCTCAGAAAACATGTTTTTATCCTGAATAATTAATATAAGCACTTTATCAAACATAAAAGTTGCACATTTCGGCTTGTAACCCCCCTTTGCCCCATAGACATCCATTGTTAGTGCATTCCTCCAAACTCCTTTCCTGTACCAGAGTTGTGTTCACTAAGGGGAACTGTGGCAATTCAAACTGCTGAAATATTGTCAATGCCCAGCGCAGCAGGCAGGAAGCTGCCAACATCGAGGCAGATCAGTTCCCTGTCGGAGCGCTCGAAATATCGCTTCTAATCACATGTCATTTCCTGCCCTATAGAAGCTGATGATGGCCTGGATTCAGTGCCCTGATTTTTAAACTGTCACACAAATGAGGGCAATATTTGAATCATTAATAGCCTGAAATTCCACTTTAAACAATATGCATATCTGATAACCAAAAAAAAAAAAAAAAAAAAAAAAGCAGAATAAACATTGCAAACCAAAGTGCTGACACCCAAATCAAGATGAAAAAAAATATATATATATATGTGGAAACAAAACAGTAACTATCTGTCTTTCCCTCTCTTTACCCTATAGCTGGTAGGACTGGGGGAATAACTACATAAAATGGTAACACTTTAAAATAAGGTTCCATTTGGTAACAATAGTTAACAACATTAGTTAACATGAACTAAAAATGAACAATACTTTTACAGCATTTACTAACTAATGTTAGTTTCAACATATACTAATATTTTTTTTTTTTAAACAAAAGTTGTATTAGTTAACAATAGTAAATGCACTATGAACTAACAATGAACAATTTTGTTTTAACTTAAATTAACTAAGATGAATAAATGCTGTAAAAAATATATATATTCATTGTTTGATCAAGATACCTAATACATTAACTATTGTTAACGAATGGAACATTATTGTAAAGTGTTACCAATAAAATCTTGATATTTTCCTGCATTGTGACTATATTCAACATGTAGCTCAATATTTATGCATTTGTTCTTAAATGGCAATCAGAGAAATCATCATTTCAACCAGCCGTAAAACAAAAAAAGACAAAAAGTTTAATGCTAGAAGTAAGTTTTTTTTTTTTACTAAATGAACACCAGGAAGATAAAGGTTTATTTGCATTTATATGCACAAATATAACAATACACAGTTAAAAAAAAAAAAAAAAAAAAGAAAAAAAAAGCAATATTCACCTACGCATACAGTATTTGCACTAAAACATTTTAATAGATGAGCATTTTAAATCATTACGATGATGCAATGGATCAGTGAATCAGTTTTGAACTGATTCACGCAAATGAATCAAACTTTTCAACTCTAATGGCGTTTTTGCTTCTGAAGTTTAAATCAGAGACGCAATAAAAACAATTAAGAGCGACTTAACGCTATAATAAATGCGAACCACAAGACAAGTGAGTGAGAGATTGCGAAACTAATCTGACACATTCTTTAGGAAACTTAACAGGCGAATAAAAAGTGCATTTAAATCTTTGTGATATTCAAGTTGTTCGAAACCTATGACTTTCTTAATTCTGTTAAACACATAAGGCAAAAGATGCAATGAAAGTGAATGGTGACTGAGGTTAACATTCTACCTAATATCTCATTTTGTGTACCAAGAAAGAAAGAATGTCATATAAATTTGGAACAACAGGAAGGTGAGCAAATGATGACAGAATTTTCATTTTTGGTGAATTATCCCTTTATTTTTATATTACCAGCCATATTCCATGAATATTCATTATATCATCCAGCCCAAACTGCAGGGCCGTTCACTTGTTTTCTTTCCCTGGTGACTGTTTTCCTCCCTGAGTGGGCATCTGTTTCCTGTCAGTGAAATATCAGGTTATAAAAGCACATCTCTGGACCGCTGCATGTGTTGATGATATGCCTGTGTTCTGATCATGTATCATAGATAGCAGACAGCAGGAAAGACAAAACTGGGATTCAGTGGTGACTACCGGGAGGATTAGTGAATATTATGTGTCACAGGAATGATATTTGGCAACATAGAATTTCTGTTAGAGAGACAGATGGGAAAGAGACAACACTGGTCTGATACTAGATGAGCCATGAAGTCCGCTTAACAAATCAATCCTGAAAATCGTTCCTTGATCAAACAGAATTTTCATTTAGCTCCAACTGGAACTTCATACTAAAACAGAGATTAAGGCCTCATTCACACTAATCCTCTTTTTGTTTGAAAACTCAGTTTTCAGTTTCCTAACGTCATCGTTTTCCAAAGTATACGGTAATGGAGAGCGTTTTCAAAATGCTCTGTATTCAGAGGAGGAAAACGCCGTAAACGAGGCGTAAACTAAGTAAAACTAGGTGTGGACTAGGGTCAAAAGAGGGGCTCAGGACAAAAATGCCACCAAAAATGACAATGCATCAGAAATTCAAAAAGTGGGAACAAAAACCGCAACATCTGATTTAGTTTTTAGTATTATAGTTCTTGTTATACATAATGGAATAAAATACGGGTTGATGTTGATTACATTCTTAGGGTAAGAAGTAAAAAAAAATTCTCAATCTAATGAATTTGTATTAATTAATTAATTACATTGACATAATGACTCAGTTGCAAAGAATCATGCCACGTCCACACTTATACGGTTGAACTAGAGCTGTCAGAATTAACGCGCTAATGCATGCGAATAATTACAAAAGTTTTACATGTTAATTTGTCTTAATCGCGATTCACACATTTACCATTTATACAACAAACCAGTATAAACACTTGTTGGGAGGGCGGAACCTTTGTAATGTGTCCACCCGGAGTCGTTACACTGATGGACACACCACAAGCACACAAACAAGAGTGCTCCAGTGATAAATTGATGGAGAAATGACCTCTCAGCGTTATTTGATGTACAAAACAAGCCCAGATGGGACCTATGTAAGGTGCATTTTAATGACCACAGAAGCAAGCCAAGTCTTAACTATCACCAAAATGCAGAATGAGACATTTCTGTCTGCAAGCATGTAGTTCAAAGCGGCATTTGACGCTGGCGTTGACGCTCTGACACGAATCATGAATGCAGCTTCACGATTGCTGTAGCAAAGCAGATAGCCACATTCTAAAGGCAGATTAATATTGTGGAGCATGAAAGACTGGAGATCAAATGCCCACTGCAATGAATATGCAACCTATGTCGGGACTAGTTCTTTAATTTAGTCAAACTCCCACTTAGACATTGGGAAACGTTTAATGTTATTTGAATTGGTGATATTTTAGTGCATTTCTATCTTTATACTGTGGAAGGCTTTGTTTGGAAAATGTTAAGAAAGCATTATATTGTTACATATTGTTTTGTTTTCTTTCCTAAGATGGAAATAAATGCATTTTGACAGGAAAGTAAGTTTATACAGTGTTAAATTTCAGCATTTTCAAAATCTGCGATTAATCGCGATAAAAAAAAATAAATAACAAAAAAAATAGGATTAATCACAATAGAAAAAAAATATGGACTGACAGCACTAGTTTAAATGTTTTTGTTTTAAAAAAAAAAACAAGAAAAAAATAAAAATTATAATAATACTGGTTTACATGGTTTCATGTGACAGCAAGAACCAATGCTAACATCATCGTTTTCCAAAGTATGACATACTAGAGAGTGTTTTCAGAAGTCTCATCACTGAAACTCTTTCGGTGGAGAAAAACACTGTTAAAACATATTAGTATGGACATGACCTCAGAATGCATAAATGTTTGTTTACTTTGGAACATACTGTAATGTTAACCTGTTAATACGTACATGCATGAGTTGGATGCGGTACAACCTGACCAATGGAAGACAGCAGGAGTGTTCGAGAAGCAAGTTTGAAAACAGTAATTATTTTTGCAGTTGCATTTGTTGACACTAGTAGTGCCAAAAGGGCTGAAATTACACACTTCTTTCATTTTGAAAACAACCTGGTCTCATAGAAACACATTATCACCATTTTTGCAAAATTAATTTTATGTGGCTCGTTGTACGTATCGCGGCAGTGACTTTTATTCACTTTCACAAATCACGAGTAAACGGCAGATTATCAGTTCATAAACACTTACTTTTCGCCTTATTCCTCACAATGCTATCTTAAGACAACTAAACATTTTTACTGTAGTGCATGACTTGTAAGGTGATTTTAAAATTTCCAACTATATTTATAAGCTTGTTTGCCTGCGATAGAGCATTGCACTTGCTTTACAAAAGGACCAGAGTACAATTCCTGACACGTGAGCCAAAATGACGTGGTTGCTTCAGCAATTTCGCTTTTCATCACACATTAGCTTTTTATTATATTATTGATAGGTTTAGGTTTAAGGAGGTCAGTTTTGTTGATTTAAAACTCAATAGAGCATTAACCATAAAACCCCATCTGTTTGGGAGAAGATTTAACTTGCTTTTAGCGCCAAACAGTGGACATTTCACCTCAGAACTGCCGCCATACATGTAATGAACCGTCATTTTGAAAAAATGTCACCAGTTACGTAAGCATATTATTGCCCTGTATGTGTTGACTACTGCTTTAAAAACCTTCCGTCACGTTCATCTACAGCTGGTCAATACTACAATCCACTCCGAAGTCCCAACGAGCCCTGAACACTTCAGTTCACTTCTTGTCCCTGGTTTACAAGTGATCCCTCTTTTCCTCTGCTCTCTTTCTTCCTCTCTTCCTCTTGCTGCACATAAACAGCCCCAGTGGAAGAAAGGCCTGCATTGTGTCTACTGCACCTGGGCTAGCGTGGACCGCGTGGGGGTTTTGGACTCTGGGTACGGTCCAATCTCTGAGTCAGATCGCCAGTAAAGGCTGATTCTCTACGAGAGACCATCCCACATCTGTTCCAAAAGCAAGGATGGTTTCTGTTTAAAGGAATAGTTCATCCAAAAATGAAACATCTGTCATTATTTACTCTTATGGCACTCCAAGGCTGTCTGAAACGGCATGAGGGCGAGTAAATGTTTACAGAAATTTCATTTGAATGCAAACTAAATTCTTCCTTTAAATTTTCACTTTGTGTTCACATAGCTAGTGATTCGGATGTCCGTCTGCATAGTCAGTGATGCATCTCTCGGCTTTGCTGCAGTATGTACTGAGGTAAAAACACAGCGTGCTCATTAATCACCTGCACTCTGCCGCCTGCCTTCTGTCGAGCACATTTTTGTATTTTAGGTGATGCTAAAAATAGATATCCTTGGCAAACACACACACACACACACCTGTCACCTGTGATTCATTTTGCAACTGACACACAGGTTCACACTTTCTTTCTCAAAAAAACCTACAGAGTCCAAAATTAAGACTCGCAAAGCACCAAATGTGAATACAAATTGACCAGCTGGCTTGTACCTTTTTTTTTTTTTTTTTGGACTAAAATAATGCATATTTTAAATTACAATGCAAGTATGATAGAGAGCATTGCGTTTATTTTAATCTGGTGCAATAATTGTGTCGTGTATTTTGTTGATCCATGTTTTTCATGTCTTTTATTTTGAAATTCTAGTTCCTGTTCCCTAGTCATGTGATGTCCTGTTTTCCCTCTATGTTCTTGTGTCTTGTTTTCATTGATATATTGTTTAATTATCTTGTTTAGAGTCCTGTTTGTTCATTGGTTTACGTTCTCCCATGTCATGAATTTAACCCTCATGTTTTCCATAGTCCATTGTCAATTATTGTTGAATGTGGATGTGTTTTGTGCTTCATAGTCAAGTCGTTTATGTTTATGTTTTCTTTTATACTCACATTTGGATACTGCACCTTGTAAATAAACTGCACTTGGGTTCTCTTTACGTCACTGTGTTCGTCATTGCCAGCGCACATCGTTACAAATTGTGAGCGAATCAAATTAAAGAGATTCAAATGGTCAACTAAAGAAAAAAATCATTCAACAATGGTTTGTAGTAGAAACAAGTATATGATTAGAAAGCAGAAATGTCCTTTTTTACTACAGTGCAAAAAAAAAAAAAAAAAAAAAAAAGAATGATGGAGTAGGTCACATATGATCATTTATTTTTCTCTTTAAAGGGGCCATGATATGAATCAAATTGTCCTTGATATTTTGACATGAGGTCATTGTACTATATATATAAAAAAAAAAAACATACTGTAAGTTTCAGATATCAAAACTTTCTCCTTACTGCAAAAAAATAAATAAATATATATATATATATATAGAGAGAGAGAGAGAGAGAGAGAGAGAGAGAGAGAGAGAGAGAGAGAGAGAGAGAGAGAGAGAGAGAGTATATATTATTTGTTGAACCCAAGCTGCAAAAACAACTCATTCTCTACTTACTCCGCATTGTGATGTCATACAGCAGATCAGCATTTACAGAAATACTCAAACCAACCCGTCTGGCACCAACAATCATCCATGAGATTATCTAATCAGCCAATCGTGTGACAGCAGTGCATAAAATCATGCAGATACGGGTCATGAGCTTCAGTTAATGTTCACATCAACCATCAGAATGGGGAAAAATGTGATCTCAGTGATTTGGACTGTGCCATGATTGTTGGTGCCAGATGGGCCGGTTTGAGTATTTCTGTAACTGCTGATCTTCTGGGATTTTCACGCACAACAGTTTCTAGAATTTACTCAGAATGGTGCCAAACCCCCATATTTCTGTCAAACTTTTTTCTTCTTTTTTTCATTTAAATTGAACTTTTATTTTGACAGAGCTTTTATTTTGAAGTGTTTCTGTGTTATGATTGTAGCTTTTCAGTCCAGAAAAGCCTGTCACTATGATTGTCAAACTGCCAAAGGCTGCTATTTAATTTAATAAGTATGTAATCTGTATGTGCCTTGTGCTGCAACGTGAATTTGTGATCTGTTCATCTGCTACAAACAGAGCGCTCGATGTTCATGACGGTGTTTTCACTGTACGAACCAAGGAGAAGCTTTAAAAGGTATGTGCAGCCGGCGTCGGCACAACACTGTCTCCACACATTCACAAGTGCTCAGATTTGAAGTGCACCAAACATGCAGATAATCAAAGGTTAAATAATCTCACTAGGACATAACATGATTGTGCGCTGAATGTTTACGTGATGACAATCATACGTCAGATGGTACTGGTTTATGGTATCGGAGCATTTTTATGAGAATGAGCACAAGTACATGAGTGCAGTATCTGACCCAATTCTGATACCAGTATTGGTACATCCCTTCTCTCGACTGTCCTACAAATAAGGGAAAAAGGACCATAAATAAAAACTTTTACATCCAGCTTGCATACACGCCAGTCAAGTAGATATCTCAAAGGATGAGCCAATGAGATTAGAGTACTGCAGTTCAAACTTTCTGCACTGCTACAAATCCAGTCATGGAAATAATGACCCATCTGTGCATTTGCGTGTATGTGATGTACACCTGTTTTCGTGAAATTCTGCATACAGTATGTGTCTTATGCTTTATGTACAGTGCCGTTCAAAAGTCAACCTGTCCAAAATGCTTTTGTTTTGCATTTATATAATTAAATTAAAGCAAAGGAGTCTTTTTTGCTGCAAAGTTAAATGTGCTGTAAGTGATATAATTTTCATTATTGACTTTTTTATGAAACAAAAGATGTCTGAGGGCCGCGGTCAGATCCTTTGTTACTGCCTGTGTGCGTTCACAGGGCAGCCCATATATGCTAATATAAGTGACGGTATGGTGTCCCATGAAACGGGATTCGATTTTAAATCCTTTTAGATTAGATTTTGAACACCTGATTTTCAGTGTAGACGTGTGCATCTGAAAGACATAGTACTGTATGTCTTACGCTTTATGTGTTTGTCATAAACCACAGAACAGGAAAACACAAAAAAAACTGAGTTGATACCTCTCGTTTTCTCCCTTCCCTCCACACACCACATCCCCCCTTGGTTCTCTGCCATTATTAGTAAATCCTGTTCAGTCATGTCACACATGCTCAGGCTGAAGTATTTGTCTAGGGTTTTTGTCAGCAGCTGCAAGCTCTCACACAATTGCTGACTGGGTTTCCACATGATAATCTGATACAAATTTTTAAGAGAAAGATGCCTGCTGTTATCAGTAAGGAAGAGGGACAACAATAAGACTTTACTAGAGAACACTTAAAAAGATGTTATCAGAGAACAAACCTGATGCTGAGGTATTTTGAGACACGCAGAACAATATAAAAATTCAGAATGAAAAGCTTCCTCAACCACGGATGGACCCTAACAAGAACACAACCTATGCATATATATATATATATATATATATTTATTTATTTATTTATTTATTTATTTTTTTTTTCTGAAGTCCATTTTCAATGTTAGCTTTTAATGTTAGTTAATGTCAAAAGCTATTATAATTTAGTTTTTCATGATTATTTTACACCCTCTCAGACCCTAATAATTAGATGGGTTGTTTTTTGCTACTGTACCTTTAAGACTTTTATATAAATGTCCTCTTTGTGTGAAATGAGTAACAAGAGTGTTCACACGCGAGCTGCGGGTTTGCTGTTGGGTGCAATATGGTTTTTAACTGCTCTATCCTTCACTATCAGCCTCTCTGCAAAGCCTAAATTACATTGTGATTGTTTACAGTATTTTTCCCCAATTACAATCTTTTTCATAATAAAAGAAACTATTGTTTCAGTAGATCAAGAAAAAAGTGATTCCTTATAAGATCACTTTAATATCTATAGACACCTGTGACATGTTGTTGATTAATTCCCTGTGGCAGGGAATTAATATCATCACAGACTTCAAAGGGAATAAAAATTCCACTGTGAACACCACTGCCTCCCTCTCGGATGAGCTTAATATTTTTATGGCCAAAGCTACAGAGGTTAGTTCACTCTCCTTCTCTGTAGCGGACATAACCCGATCCTTCTGACGGGTTAATATCCGTAAAGCCGTGGGTCCTGATGGCATTCCAGGCTGCGTCATCAGAGCATGTGCGAACCAACTGGCTGGTGTTTTTACGGATATTTTCAACCTTTCCCTCTCCTTGTCTGTAGTCCCCACATGTAAGTCGCTTTGGACAAAAGCGTCTGCCAAATGAATAAATGTAAATGTAAATGCTTTAAAACATCCACCATTGTGCTTGTACCAAAGCAATCCAAAATCACTTGCTGAAATGACTGGCGTCCTGTTGCTCTGACCCCCATCATCATCAAATGCTTTGAGAGGCTAATCAGAGATTACATCTGCTCTGTGCTGCCTCTATCACTGGACCCACTGCAGTTTGCTTACCGCAACAACCGCTCCACTGATGATGCCATTGCATCTACATGCACAAAGGAACACTTATGTGAGAATGCTGTTTGTAGACTACAGCTCAGCATTCAACACCATAGTACCCTCCAAGCTTGATGAGAAACTCCGGGCTCTGGGCTTAGACAGCTCGCTGTGCAGCTGGATTCTGGACTTCCTGTCAAGCAGATGCCAGGTGGTTAGAATAGGCAGCAACATCTCCTCATCACTGACACTCAACACTGGAGCCCTGCAGGGCTGTGTTCTCAGCCCACTCCTGTACTCCCTGTACACATCATCGGAGGTGAGCTTCCCTCCCTCCAGGACATCTATACAAGGCGGTGTGCGAAAAAAAGCTCGGAGGATCATCAGAGACTCCAGCCACCCGAGCCATGGGCTGCTCTCACTGCTACCATCAGGCAGGCGGTATCAAAGCATCAGGACCCGCACCAGCCAACTTCATGACAGCTTCTTCCTCCAAGCAATCAGACTTTTGAACTCTTGATCGCTCACGATACATATCAGCACCACACTTTATTAGCCTCAGACTGGACTTTTATACTTCTCTTAATAACACACTGGCAACTGACTATCAACTGACAGCTGAATGTCAACACAACACTTCATATTTATTTCCACTGATTCCACAATAAAATATTGTGTGTATTTTATTTTATTTATGTTTTTTTAATTTAATTTAATTTTATCCAGCCAAACATTAACCCCTTGGGTGCACTGAATCAATGTCAGTTTTAAAACAATGGACCAATTAAATGAATCTGGGGGGTGGGCTAAACATACAGCATTTACATATGGGAAGCATATTGAGTATTTCTGTAATAATTGTGTATGGGAGTTACTATAAATGCGCCTTGTGATCAATTATGTTGCGCTTTGTCTAACTGTTTATTTATTTATTTATTTATTTTAGACTAGGATACGTCCTATGTGAACTGCCCCTTAAAAAGGCAGTTGCCTAGACAGTACAGTAGTCCCTGCCACTACAACCTTAAAACTCTAAACATAACAGGGGAGTGTGAAAACCTTAGCTCATGTCAGCAGGCCAGAGGTACCCCCTCTAGTTTCCAGTCTGTTCACACAAATTAATTGTTTAAAGCTGACTCAGAATCCTCCAAGCTCAAAAACGGAAGGAAGACAGATATCACTTCCTGTGAGCAAACTAGTGTTTGTGGTCAAACAGAAGAGAATATAAAATTTAAAAAACTATACTCGCATACTTTTTCAAACTATTATGTGGTAGTGTTTCGTTTTCTGCTTTAAATATTTTTGCCTTCACTTGGTAATTTCTAATGGTCATGCTATGTGACAAATGATATATATTTTTTTAAGTACACATATTCTATGTAGTCTCTTAATTAATATGAGGTCAAAAAAAAACAAAAAACAAAAAAACAGCATGCATAATAAAGTTTTTAAAGGGGTAGTTCATCCTAAAATGAAAAATCTACTATGATCTGCTGTAATCAACCAATATGTGCAGAGAGGCTATGGCTTTCTTTCTCGGTGAAACACAAAATTAGATATTTTGCAGAATGCCCTGGCTTCTCTGCATTTTTTACCCTTAGAGAGTAACCTCAAACATAAACTGTGTGCTGTTTATATAGATTTATATAAATTTACACCATAGCATTTGTCACTATGAAAGTGAAATTGCCACATCTTCAGCTTGAATGCTAATACAGAAGCGTGGAGATGAGAGCTGAAAATAACAAGCACAGTTTTGTTCCCTGTTTTTTTCTGGTGCAGCTGGATGTGTAATCTGCCAGGAGAGAGCAAGAGAAGAGAAGAGAGAATCCAACTTTCCAAAACAACAGACAACAGCCTAAAAACAGCCTGACCCTGCACTCTGACCCCAGCTTAGCTGGGATATGTGAAAAAAAGAATTTCACTGGATATGTGCCTAAATGTATGGCAGTGGTGGCTCAGTGGTTAAGGCTCTGGGTTACTGATCAGAAGGTCGGGGGTTCAAGCCCCAGCACTGCTGAGATGCCACTGTTGGGCCCTTGAGCAAGGCCCTTGACCCTATCTGCTCCAGGGGCGCCATAACATGGCTGACCCTGCACTCTGACCCCAGCTTAGCTGGGATATGTGAAAAAAAAAGAATTTCACTGTATATGTGCAAATGTATAATGTGTGATAAATAAATACAATTATTATTAATTATAATTATAACACAGTGGCTAAGAGAGCTACCTGGCTAACTATCAGTCCAATAAAATATCTTACCTGCTGTTGAGCAAGAAATACTCCATCTCTGGATCAGTTTTAAATCCTTTAAGATCTCAGAGTTGTCACCACCTCTGAAAGGTCAATCTGATGTTGTTTCTTGTTTTATTGCGGGCTCTATCGCTTTCCCTTTTTGCTTGCAGACTCTTCTTGGTTCAAGGTTTCTTTATTTTGAAAACGGGAGATTCCCCAGAGGGTTCCCTTTTTGAATTATCCATGGTCAACAATCCAATGTTGCTCAGTTGTTGTGGCTACAAGCTTTCAGCTTCAAACTACTACCACACCTATCACTGCACATATACATGCGCTGTAATAGCTGGATCTTTTTTTTTTATTTACGGACATGGCGTAAACATGCACGGACGAATGACGGAAGTGTGAAATTTCACGCCAAATCCATTCCGAAAGCTCTAAAATATAAATCATTATTATACGCTTACCATAGTGAATCGGGGTAAGGCAAAAACATGGTTTGGAAGATGGATTGTTGGTGTACTTTCATGAATGAAATTGTGTTTATTTCTTACAAATAATCTTACATAGTGTAGCTTTAATGAGTACTCTAAGACACATGCAGAAGTTTGCGTGTACACACACATCTCTCGCACACATCGACAAATCATGCCACAACTCAACCATCCACGTCACATCAGCTTGTTTGTGTTTCATTATCATCTTTACCAATCTCTCTCACTCTCTCCAAGCTTATACGTCTTTATCAGCTCCTCTGATCAGAGTCTGTGACTGTACAGCATTAATCTCTGGTCAGATGGTTGGCATGGAGACAGTCTCCCGTTGGGAACAGACCTGTATATATTTCTCTGTGCGGGTCCTGACCCTGGCGTGTTTTTTTGCAGCATAGCAACACAAATGTCAGGCCGTAACACTGCATAATCCCTCCATTTCTTTCTTTTGCACTTATTTTTGGGGAAAAAATATTTTCTAATGACAAACTCAAAACTAGACTCTGAAGCAGGGCAATGCGAATGTTTTGCATGCATTCGCAACTGAAAATTGTAATATGAAATCTGGTCTCATAGAATTAATGTTACTCTATATACATCTTTGCAAACTGACTAATACGTGCCACTTTCTATGTTTCGCTACAATTTCCTGGTGAAATTAACAGTAGAGGCGCTACAACAACTGTGCGTTTTATTCATTGTCAAACAAAAAAACAAGTAGGCCTACAATTGCTGATTATGAATTAATCATAATATAAACACTTATTTTTCACTCTTTTACTCACCCCCGCTATGTTATAATATCAAAACACTTTTACGTTAGCGCATGATTTGAAAAACGATAAATTGCATTGCTTGTATTACAGACCCACCTACATATACACACTTATTCCAGTGTGATTAACTTCTGTGGTAGCTCACCTGAAAGAGTGTTGGACTTTGGACTCGTCAACCATAGTTCGAGTCCAGCCAAAGACGCACGAAAGTGAAATTGGCATAGAAGTGACGAGAAATTACATTGTTGCATCAGAAAATGTATAATAGCATTTTACACTATCGGTTAGGGTTAGGTGTTGGTTAAGTATAAGTAGGCCTATATCTGTTTTCTTAAATGCTCATTTATCTTTTCAATCACTATTGGTTAGGTTTTGGGTGAAGTTTTAGGTTAGGGAAGTACGTTAAACTCATTATAATCTCTATCTTAAATTCACCTAAAAAACATTGTCTGATTACAATCTCATTTCGCTCAGTTTTGGCGCCCCCCGCTGGACCGTAATTTCCATTTTGTAAAAACGTTGAATGGTCACATAAATTTCATGAGATCAGGCTGGTAATATACGACAACAAATTTTAACCCATTTGCATGTGTGTGATGTGTCATTTCCGCATACGAGGTGCGTTGCAACAAAGAACATGTACTGATAGCCTGATACCTGCTTTGCTATTGCCAAATCTTGAGCACTTGAACTTTAGCAGGTTGCAGCGGACACATTGTCAGTGTCACGTTAATGTTGCATTGCGGTCCAGCAAAAAAAAAGAGAGCAGCAAAAACTGATGTGCAGTGTTAAAATTACTGGCGAAGATGTTTGTTGACAAAGAAAGAAAATATTATTTTAACAATGCACTAACACTGCTTTTTTGTTATTATTATTATAATTTTTAACATTATAACAACGTGCTTTTAGGACACTATTGGTTAGGTTTAGGTTAAAGTTATAGATTAGGGAGGTATGTTTAACTCATTAAAGCCTCCATCTAAAAATCACCTTTAAAACCTCAGATTACAACACCATTTCACTCACTTTTGGCGCCCCTCACTGGATATTTCACTGGAAAACTGCAGCCAAACGTCAAATACAGCACATAATTTTGGTTTGCAAAAATGTGGCCATGGACACGTAATTTTCATGAAATCAGGTTGATATTCCTATATACAACGCATCCTATATATTATATGTGACATTAATCAGTTATATCCACAATCTATTCATAATATTACAACTTACATTTGCACAGACAATAAAGATAATGAACAGACTGAAATTGAACTAAGTTAGTTGCTAGTCAGAATGTGATACACGTAATGCAAAATCACAATAAATAATGCAATAAACTGTCGAAATGTGAGGAATTCACTACAGAAGAACTTCTAAATAGTTCATTATACACTATTTAGCTCAGTTGCTGAAGTGTTATGAGTGTTTTAAGCATGTTTCTATGTAGTCTCTAAAAATGGTTCCGGTCCCTCCTTCAATGCAAGTCTATGGGATTTTTTTCTCCTGTTTTATATTCTGCCAAGTGAAAATCGTTCGTCAAATCACTTAGAAAAGTAATAGCACATCTCTCCTCAACAAGCTTCTTTATTTCTTGTTTTAAGGTTAATCCTTAGTGTTACAAGTTTTTTTTTCAAATCCTTAACCCTCCGTATGAATTTATGAAGAATAGTAATAGTCTGGTTGCCTTAAAAAGCACCACTAACAAGGATTTCAAGGACTAAGCAAAGAAAAATATAAACCTCATGTAATGTAACCAGTGACCCATTTTTGCAAACAACAAGACAGATTTTATATTATTTTTAAAGCTAAGGGGACATAGGTTAATCCTCAACATTTTGTTCTCTTGGGGGGGGTGGGGGTTGAGTTTACATTTCCTCTATCCTGGAAATACACTTCCTCAGTTGGATCTTGCACAAACTTTATCTGACCGTGTTGATAAAGTTCTCTTCAGTACCTCTGCTGAAACAAGTGATGTGAACTGCAGCCGTGCACAGTAAAGCAACCCTTACATGCAAATGCATGCAGTCAATCGAAACATGAGGTAATTGCATTCTTCAGCAGCTCATCTGTATGTTTATTACATGCTCGAAATATTTGCTTGATGTGACTGTGCTGCACGTTTCCATTAACTCTAGTAAACCTTGAGAGCTAGTACAGCATACTGAAGTACTAAGATCTGTTGTGCGGTTTGCAATGTTTTACGGGATTGTCCCACGAAAGCAATTTACATGTGGGATCAGGGGTTGGTCAATCAGTCTCTCTCTGTCTTTCTCTTGTGGAAAAAGTCTTAAAAAGGGTTTAGGATTCATGATTGTAAGTATATCACAAGTATTGATGCCAGTAAGCTCTGATTAAGTAAGCTGTAAACAAAGTCATTATTGCACAAAGACTGATATTATCAGGTAAGTCCCACGAAAACATGTTAAATATGGGGGAAGGGTCAGAAATTGATGGGGGCTCAGAGCAAAAATGACACCAAAAATGAAAAAAAAAAAAAATGCACATAATTTTTTTTTTACTTTTTTATCATTTTTATTTATTTATTTTTTATGTATAACATCTGATATAGTTCTTTTTTTTTTAAATTTCATTATAGTCCTAGATATACATATTATGCCATTAAATATGAGCTGATGTTGACTGAATTTTTTTTAGGGTAAGAGGTAATAAAATCTTGAGAATTTGTATGAATGAATTGATAAACAACGGATTAGACACAATTTTCTATAAATGGTTAGAATTAAAATGCTTTCATAAAAGGTTAAAAACACCCCTTAAAATCCAGGGGCAAATATTGTCCCTTAACAAACAAGTTAATTTCTGACAATCATGGAGGGCCAAATAAACCAAAATTAAATCATTAAATAAATATTGAAATAACCCATTAAGTTATATATAATATTGTACAATTATAATACAAACAAGGGCTTTTTTTTTTTTTTTTTATTGAATTATTATTTTATTTAATTATTATACAATTGTATTATATATATATATATATATATATATATATATATATATATATATATATATATATATATATATATATATATATATGTATATGTTATGTGCCTGGATGTTTTACGCTGAAGTTTGTTTGTATTTGTCATTATTCAATAGTGTTCATTCTCATTAGACTCTTTTTACTGTAATATACCACAGTAACAAAAAATAATCCTGTACAGACAAAATGATTTATTTTATTAATATCATGTCATATAGCATGAATGCAGTACACCAAATATTACCAATGAAAATACTTTACAGTTTACATTTTCTTGCCAGGTTTTGTAAGATTCACCCTATCATAAGCACAAACAGTTTCAGAAAGCAATACTTAAACTTAATGTTAGGTCATATTTTTTTTTATCCATTTATGACTGCATTTACCTTTATAAATGCAGCCAATGTGCATCTGTGTGTGTCTGAGAAAGATCATAGTTCAGCATCCATGTTGTGCAAACATGCAAACACTCCTGCTCTTCAATACTGTGTCTGTTGCCCCGGACAACAGTCACACTAACTGCAAAGGGAGAGTGCTGTAACAGAAATGCTCTCACAAATTCACAGGATGTCCCCGTAACTCTGGGCACTATTTGGAGTAAAAACGTTTTACTTACACCTGCTGAATTTACAGATGTAAACGTCAAACAAAAATTAAAAGAAAGCCTGGAATAATCACCGCAAAAAATAATCACTGCAAAAAAATAAAAAAATAAAACATGCAAAAAAAAAAAATCTGTATTTTCTGTCTTGTTTTCCAGTAAAAATATCTAAACATCATTAAAAGATATATTTACGTAAGATTTTGGATTAGAAATTGCATACAGTTTTAAGACTAACATATCTCTGAATATAGATTTTTCTTGTTTTAAGCATATATTTAAAACATTTTAGTGAGGTTTGTTTACACATTTTACCTTTAAGCATAAATCTTTTATTAGGTTTATGCTTAAAACAAGAAAAGATAATTTCCCAACGGGCTGATAGACATAAACTTAATTCAATATATCCGAAAACAAGTCTTATTATCTTATTATACACAGTTTTACTTTTAAAGGATTGTTTACATTTATTACAGAAAAACAAGAAAAAATACTGATTAAGATAATTATTTTTTGCAGTGTCAAACTACATAATATTATCTGAGACTGCGTCAAGCTGTCAGCTTTCCTAGAGGAAGCCTGCAATAAATAAAACAGGTCTACTTCTCTTGTGTGGGTCAGAAATGGATTAGGTGTTCATCAATTCAGGAGCAGGATTATTAAAATCCTGATCAGCTATGTGACGACTGATGATTTTGTTGCTTTGCACTGACAGGAGCAGCCACAAACAATAGAGCTCTCATTTCTGACAGGATCAGCAGAGATTAGAGGACAAGCAGGCGAGGCACGGAGAGACCATTTATCATCCAATCCCAACAAATCACATGGAATATTGTAGATTATGACATCACCATCAGCTGATTGAGAAATGCCAACAAAATGCCCAAAATGTTTGAGAAAGCTCACCAAATCATAACTGGGAGGTGTTTGGTGTAAATAAATTGTTTGAACAAAAATATAATGGGTGAATCTCACAATAACCTGTCCAGGTCACATTTCACCCCAAAATAACAATAAAATAAAAATAACTTATATATATATATATATATATATTACACACACACACACACACACACACACACACACACAGTATATACTGTATATCTAAATAAATAAAAAATATGAAATTAATAAAAATTTAAATGTAAATATAAAAAATATATTTTATATATTGAAAAAAATATTTATAAATGTATATAAATATAATATAAATATTACATAAAAATATTAAAAACAAAATTACATTTTACATACAAAATAAATCCTTTTTTTAGTACCATTAAGATTTGTCATAAGATCATTCTTATGACAAATAAGATCTTAAAGGTACTTAAAATAAACTTCATTTTCTTTATGCAAAATATAATTTCTAATTTATTACCTTTGATTTTGGGGGGAAAGAAGACCTGAACGTGAAATATTTCATGAGATTTACCCTAATCATATTCTAAGTCTGACTATTATTATCATAACGATAATAATAATAACAAATTATAATAAATATGTTTGATTTATTTGGAATTATATCATAACTAGAGGTGTTTTGCTGTACATAAATGGATATTAAGAGATCATAATAGTCTGTGCTTAACTAAGAGCAAACATTTACTACACAGTTTAAGAGGAAAATTATTCAGCAATAAACCCCTACTGTAAAACTATACAACTGATGCACACGACACCCACAAACACACGTGTGCCTCACAATGTCTGACCCTGAGGCAGGTAAATTCAGTCTAATGACATTTATCTTCATTACAATCCACAGGTTCAGCCTTCTTTTATTTGATTTAAGGGTTACAAAACTATTGTTACAGTGTTACAGTGTATTGCTTCAGAAGACATGGATTAAACCACTGGAGTCACATGGATTACCTATATGCTACTTTATGTGCTTTTTGGAGCTTCAAAGTTCTGGTCACCATTCATTTGCTTTGTAAGGACCTACAGAGCTGAAATATTCATCTAAAAATCTTCGTGTGAGAGGTTCGTTGGGTGGGAAGAGAGGAAACGGGAAACTTGGGATTTCAACTCAAAGGTAAGACTTTAATTAAACAAATTTAAAATGGCTTTTCAGCACAATACTCAGAAGATCACAGAACAGGCTTGCTTTTCAGCAGTCATAATTCAAATCAGTCTTTTTATGTCTGGTAGCTCTCTCTCTCCTTTCGTCTCTGGCGTGGTCGCTTTTTATCTATATGTGTGTTGTGCATTTGCAAAATGAAACAAGTTTTTCAGACACTGAATAATGTCAATAAAAGGCCCTATGGCATTTCCCATTCAGAAATAAACCCAGTTTTATTCCCATGTGGTTACTAGACCTTTTTGCCATATACACAGATGAGCCAAAACATTATGACCACCTGCATAATATGCTGTTGGTCCTCTGCGTGCCGCCAAAACAGCGCCGACCTGCCGAGGCATTAACTCTGCAAGACCCCTGAAGGTGTCCTGTCATATCTGCCAGCACAGCATTCAAGTCCTGTAAGTTGTGAGGTGGAGCCGCCATGGATCGGACTTGTTGGTCCAGCACATGCTATAGATGCTCAGTCGGATTGAGATCTGGGGAATTTGGAAGCCAGGGCAACACCTTGAACTCTTCATCATGTTCTTCAAACCATTCCCAAACAATGTGCAGTGTGGCAGGGCGCATTATCCTGCTGAAAGAGGCCACTGTCATCAGGGAATACCATTGCCATGAAGAGGTGTACCTGGTCTGCAACGATGTTTAGGTAGGTGGCATGTGTCAAATTGATGGCCACATGAATGGCCGGACCCAGGGTTTTCCAGCAGAACATTGCCCAGAGCATCACACTCCCTCCAACAGGATTGTCATCTTCCCACAGTGCATCCTGGTGCTATCACTTCCCCAGGAAAATGTAGCACAGGCACACGGCACGTTATGTAAAAATACAGTACTCATCAGACCAGGTGACCTTCTTCCACTTCTCCAAGGTCTAATTCCTATGCTCACGTGCCCATTGTAAGCGCTTTCGACCGTGGATGTGGGTCATTATGGGCACTCTGAACGGTCTGCGGCTACGCACCCCCATACGCAGCAGGGTGCGATGCACTGTGTGTTGTGACACATTCCTCCCATAACCATCATTAACATTTTCTGTGCCACAGTAGACCTTCTGTCGGTTCAGACCAGACGGGATAGCCTTCGTTACCCTCCTGCATCGATGAGCCTTGGCCTTGGTGCATCGATGAGCCAACACCCGGTCGCTGATTTGTCCCTCCTCGGACCACTGTCGGTAGGTACTCAACACTGCTGACCGGAAGCACCCCACAAGCCTTGCCATTTCAAAGATGCTCTGACCCAGTAGTCTGGCCAAAACAATTTGGCCCTTGTCAAATTCGCTCAGGTCTTTACTCGTGCCAATTTCTCCTGCATTCATCATGCTGACTAGGAGAACTGATTGTTCACCATCTAATCTACCCAGACCTTGACATGTGGCCTTGTTAGGAGATGATCAACGTTATTTGCTTCATCTGTGAGTGGTCATAATGTTTTGGCTCATCAGTGTATATGGCTATATTGTAAACTATCTGTATAAATACTGCAGAAATAGTATGCCATATACATATGCAAAGTATATTCTAGCGTGTAGTAGGATTCTCTGAACATAGCCAGTGTGCTGATGGTCTTCATTTGCAATCTTATTTTGAGAGTTGTATAGACCTAAATTACCAACACTGCATAACAGCCAATTAAAATGTGCCATATACTGCGAAAATATGTTTTATTAGCAGGGAATTTTAATTGTGTTTTCTCCTCCCAGCATTAACATCAGATACTCTTACAAGGCACACACTGTTATTCTGTCTGTTATTATGCCCTGAAACACAACATGCAATTAACTCAACTTTGATTTCATAACTTCTCCATTTTATCGTTACTTGTTAATCAGATCAACTGTGAGGTTTGTCGTGGATTGTGCTACCCTGATGCATTCAAACTCAGCATAATAATGGTGTTTTGTTCCCATATGATTATACTCAGCTCCCTCATGTATATAATAAATAACAAGACATTTAAAATGTATGCATATCATTTATTATGAAATTTAACAACCTCATTCTTAAGTCATTAAATGGGTATAGTTTATAGTGTAGCTGCTTTTCCCACTGTACTCCCGGAAATGTTGAATTCTTTCCGCTGTTCTGATTGTTGTTGGGCTCCATGTAATGACGTCACTTATTTATTAAATCCCTACCCTTAACACAATTTTGGTAGAATGTCATACTTTTAATTAAATATTTGATATATTTGTATTACTATAAATATTCATCACAAAATAAATAAAAGTACTTCAAAACCCTTGTAGGCATTTGCCCCAACCACCACAGAAAAATGACTTTATTTCCTGCTATGCAATTTAAAAAACAATAATACATTGTTTTGAATATTTTATTAACATTTTAATTTTAATAGTTTTAAGAATAGACCACTGAAAAACCCATATCCATCAACCACTAATCTGAATAGCCTATTAAAGGAATGTGTCCCACTATGTTGTTTGTCTGAATCTCAGAGACATGTTAAATCCAGTGTTTCTGAGTCAAATGCGCCACTGTTTAAGTTTGTCCTCTGGAAATCGAGTAACTAGATGCTTACAGACCTGGGGGAGAGAATAACATCTTGTAATTTCATTGATCGTTTCTTTTTGTGTGCACAGAATGGATGTCTTCAAAAATAATGGCATAAAAAGTTTTCATTTATCAATTAACATCATACAAAGTCCAGTAAACATAAAAAAGCTAAATCAATATTTGGTGTGATATTTGGTTTGCCTTTAAAACAGCACCAATTCTCCTAGGTACACCTGGACACAGTTTTTCTTGGTTGTTGGGAGATAGGATGTTCCAAGCTTCTTGGAGAATTCGCCACAGTTCTTCAATACATTTAGTCTCAATTGCTTCTGTCTCTTTATGTAATCTCAGACTGACCCGATGTTCAGTGGGGTGCTCTGTGGGGGCCATGGCATCTGTTGCAAGGCTCCCTGTTCTTCTATTCTTTTCTCTTTTCTATTTGCAATTTCAGTCTAAATTCATATTTCCTATTGACACACTAAAGCTGAAGATATAAATAACCATCTTAAGACAAATGTTTTTGTGAAACATCGTATGTGCCTAAGCCTTTTGCACAGTACTGTATATCAATGAAATATAGACATATTTAATGTGTAGTCAGCATGTATTTCACTTCATACGTCATCTTGTATAGACGAGCTTGAATAAATCTTACATAAATCTTTCATCCAATAAAGAGTCATCCACCAAAGCATTGGACAACTGCAGCCTGCAACTACTTTATTATTGTGCCACAGTCAAATAAAGTAATGTCATTAGGAATTACACAAACATGTTTAATTCAATTTAAGGCTTGTTAAAAGGAATCAATTTAGCACACACAAGTAAAATATCATTTGGATAATCACAATAACTGTAAGTCATTTAACAAGGCCCAGCCTGTAAACATGATAAGACTCCAATGAAATGAAAACACAAGCACTAAACAACCCAGCCGGCAATCACGTTTGAAAACCGTTATCTTCTACGATGACCCGGGCAAGAGGCGGACGGTTGTCTTATCTGAAACAGACTGTGATGTAACGTGATAGTAAGCATAGTAATTGGAACCACCCTTTTTGGACTGCATTCTTTTCCTATGCCAAATTCCAGATGTAAATATATAGTGACACACACAGCCGAGCTGTTATTTTGTATGGGTTCGCTTGTGTGCGTTTAAGAGGCAGGGTAAGGCAGAGCGACTGCTTCTGTTCCCGCGGGCGGACTGATCTACTGCACCGAGATGACAGAAAATCATTTTGAATCCAACGAGCTTGAAAAGGTCACAAGTTGAATGTCTTTCCAGCAGCTGTGAGTGAATTCTACAAAAGGCACCGACTGGAAAATCTCTCCTCTATCTGGAGTCTGCGAGGCGAGGAGTTCATGAGGATTTACAGACGATTTAAGATTTAGAGGTCAAGGGAATAACAGACTGGTACTTTTTCACCTCCTTTGCCAAAGGGATGTTATTTATCGTTCGATAAACGGTGATAATCGACCAGTCACGTACAGTTTCACTGGTGTCTCATGATATAATATTGATTGGTAAATGGTCCGCTCAGATTTCACATCCCACCAATGTATTGATTAAACTATCGATATACCTTCTCATCCAAAGACAATGCTGCAAAAGAGAAAAATAAAGACAACACTGCATTTTTAAAGGGATTGTTGACCCAAAAATCATCTCCTTTTGTATTCCTTGGAAGAAAGTCATACGGTTTTTCATTTTTGGGTGAACTATCCCTTTAAATGCCAAATTCAAAAAGCAGAATCCATCACAACCCGGATCAGAAGTATTGGAAATGCAGTGAAATATAATGCAAATCAAGGTCAAAAGTCACTGCTGGCTGATTTGATTATGTGTGCAACTTGACCGGCTTGCAAGTTCACTGGCAAAAGGACTAGGACAAGGTGATGAAATGCATCATCGGGTCATCATTTGTGCTGAGGTGTTAAAAAAGGTCATACAACACAGTTCAGCACTTTCTAACGACATATTGATTGTACAGGACAGAAGCTTGGCATGTAGTCATCTAATTAACATACTCTGAAGGATTTATACTGTGTGTCCCTGTCCCATCTAAGTTTATTCTAGAGGTTGAATTTAATGACAGCAAAATGTGTGCATAATTTCAAAAAGGAAATTAATTATCTTGTTTTTCATGAAATTAACAAAACAAATTTGAATTTGAAAAAAATAACAAATGTTAAACTCTCCACTGATGGTTATGTTTAGGTTTGGGGTTTGGTTTGGGGGGGTTCAGTTCATAAAATAAGCATTCCTCTTCACTGTTTTGCAGCCTGGACAGCTCGCTTTACATCTCGCTTTTGGCGCCCCTCTGTGGACATTACACCAGGAAAATACGCTCAACAACACTTACCGCTATGGCCATTGGTTATCAGCCGAAATATAATTTCAAAATAGCCAAATATCAGTCAATTAATCTGCTTGGGTTGCGTTTCCCTAAAACACTGTAAGCCTATAAGTAGAGAAATTAGCATTCAAATTATCTTAGAATTACAGACCTTTTCCCAAAAGCATTGTTACTTTAGTACTTGGAAATCGGAGATCTACAAGTGCTCTAGAGTAAACGTAAAGTACCTAACTAGATTGTGATGAGACAGACTATTGTAGTCACCTGCAGGCCAACCACCTGAACAAAATTATACCTAAACTTAATACAGTTAATGCTGCAATGATAATAAAACTTTGACTTTAATATCGGATAGATTTACATTATATTATATTGTATCAGATGAATGAAAGTGATGTGTAAAAAGTAATTGTCTAAACGTACTGTAATAAATCATTCTATATAATCAATCAATTATATAGATAAAAAGGCTGAATATTTAAGAAAAACATCATGCACATTTCATTCGAACGGTAAATTTCAAGTATTTACAGTATAAAGTTATGCAAAATCTTTAATGAAGTTACAATGACAAGGGATTTGTAGAAAATGCTCTTCAGAGCTAAGAAACATTGTTATTGTGAAACGCAGCCCATGTCGATATATCAGTCTATTACTAGTTTATTCTTCCTCATCCATGTGTATAATACAGAGGGTGAAAGCCATTAAAGGAATATTCCGATTAAATGCAAGTTAAGCTCAATCGACAGCATTTGTGGCATAATGTCGATTACCACAAAAATGTATTTCATTTTCATAAAATTAACATTTTAATTATGAATGGATTTTGTTGTGCACAAGTAACCAGGTAAGTATACGGTGCAAAAGCAATTTATTTTGTATATCACCGTAATGAAAAAGTCAATGATAAACGAGTAAAGAGTATTTACATTTAATACAAAGTATATACTAATAAGTACGCCAGAGGGAAAAGGGACATGAGTGGGACCAAAGAAAAGAAAGAATCAAAACAAAACAATTCTCATTTTTAACCCTCTAATCTCATTAAATTGTCAGTTCAAACAAAACCACAATAAAGAAATAAAACAGGTCTCCAGCATTGGAAACACCAATATCTAAACTATTCTACCTGATTCCAAAAACGTCAAAAAATACAGGCAACAGCACAAGCACTTTATCACCAGGCAGAAAAGATCGAGCAACCACTTTCCAATTAAACTGAGCTTTCATTCCGGTCTGCGTTGCAGCTAGAGACTTTTAGCAAGAGAACAGGCAGTATGTAATCAGTCTCGAAACTTACTAACATACTCCAATACATTAGTTTCTGGTTTCGAATCCACCTCTAACATCTGTTCTGTTAGGAGTTTTAAAGGTCCTCTAACATTGTGACCAAACACAAGTTCTGCTGGACTAAATCCCAAAGATTCTTGTACTGTTTAGCGCATGGCAAACAGAACCAGGGGAACTCCCTCATCCCAATCCCTACCTGTCTCCAGGTAGTATTTACGCAACATCGATTTCAGAGTCTGATGAAAGCGTTCCAGTGCGCCCTGACTTTCGGGATGGTACACACTGGCAACTCGATGATTTATGGTGAGAGAATTCATTCCTTGTACAAACACTTTTGACAACAAATGTGTACCTTGATCTGTCTGTATAGTCTATAGAACTTAACCAGTGCTTTAATAATAACAGATGCAGTGATTTTTCGTAAAGGAATTACCTCAGGAAACCTAGTAGCCACACACATCATAGTAAGCAAAAATTGATTTCCCAATCTGGTCTTAGGCAACGGACCAACACAGTCCACTATTATCTGTTCAAAAGGTTCTCCAATCAACGGAATGGGAGAGAGTGGCGCAGAGGGAATTCCCTGATTCGGCTTCCCTACGAATTGACGGGTATGACAGGTAAGACAGTACTGGGCCACATCTTTTTTCAACCCTGGTCAAAAGAATTGCCTCAATATCCTATAGTAGGTCTTTGTAACTCCCAAATAACAAGACAGCTGATGATCATGGGCAAAACACAACACATGTTGATGATAAGAGGAAGGAACAACAATTTGGTATACAACATTCCAGTCCAACTCTTGATCAGTGTTGGCACACCACTTTCTCATCAGCAAGTCATTTTCAATAAAGAAAGCAGTTTACTTAACTCTAGCAACATCTGGAGAGGCCACAGAAGAAAAGGATTTCGTAAGAGACAAATCTTCTTTCTGAGCAGCAATAATCTGTGCACAAGTAACTGATAGCTTCAGGGAGTCAGTGTCTGATTTTTCTGAGTGTGAATTCAGAAGTGAAACAACACTTCCCGAGAGAGTGTTATTAGCAAAATCATGAGAAAATATTGAATCAGACAAATTTACCACATCACCCATTTTCCGTGACTGAGCACGTGTTTGACCGCGCATGCAGAAAAAACATCAGGATATGTGCTAGACAGTTCTGTTGAATCACAAAACGTCTCTGGTTTGTCAAGGACTTCTAACAACAGCATCACTTTTCCACCTGCCAGGTCATTCCCAAAAATGAAATCTATCCCCTTTACAGGAAGTGCTGGCCTTACAGCAACTTTCACAAATCCAGTTACTAGTTCACTTTGCAGATGTATACAATGCAACGGCACCTTTATGAGCCCCATTTAAATTCCTTGCACTATTACACTAGAACCACAGGAAGTTTCATTAGACAAAGGTAACACATCAGCAGCGATGAATGACTGTGCCACGCCCGTGTCTCTAAGCATCTGGACCTCTTTTTGATCTTCCCGTTTTCCAGTTAATGAGATTAAACCTTTCAGAAGAAAAGGACGATAACTAGCATCAGGAATTACCTCGCTGTCTATCGTACTAACCTTTTTAAGAGTTTTTACTAACCCAACGCTTTTGCTTTGCGGTTGGTGTTTGCATTTTAAAGTAGAACAATCCGTGATGACATGTCCCTGTTTATGACAATAGAAACATTCCCAAACTTCTTTAGGACAGGGAACACTGGACTTGGGATGAGTGAACTGTGACTGAGAAGAAACAGCTAGAGACTTCTCTGTACGTGTCGATGTGAAAACATTTTTATGTGTTAACACAAACTCATCAGATAATACTGCTGCTTGTGACAACGAGGTTACCTTTTGCTCATTAAGATAAACCACCACACGCTCAGGCAAACACCCTTTAAATTCTTCAAGCAATACTAACTCCCTTTTCGACTCATAGCCATCAACTTTACTTGAGGTACACCATTTATCAAATAAAATCCATTTCTCCCTTGCGAACTCCACATAAGTCTGGTTAGTATTTTTTTATGACTTCTAAACCTCTGTCGGTATGCCTCAGGAACCAGCTCATAAGCACGGAGAATAGTGGATTTCACTGACTCATATTTCAAACTCTCCTCCAAAGAGAGAGTAGTACATACTTCTTGAGCTTTTCCTATTAATTTGGACTGTAGCAAAAGAGACCAATGAAGAGCTGAAGCAATGAGCTCAAACGCACTAAAATATGAATCTACCTCTGATTCTCTAAATTGTGGCACCAATGCAATATGTTTGCTAACATCAAAGGTGACAGAAGACAAATCACCTAACGGAGGCACATTAGAGACCTGAACCCGGCTAGGCTGCACAACCTAGCCAGCAACAACCTTCTCTGCCTCTAACTCGAGCTGTTGCAGCTTGACTCGCTTATCAGCTTCAATCTCGAGCCTGCGTATCTCTAAACGTAGCTCTAATTTGGCCTGGCACATCTGAGTTTTTTCCTGTGCCTCAAACTGTAAACGAGCAAGACAGACTTTCAGTCGCGCCCCCTCTCATGACCCAGTGGAAATAGGAGAAAAAGGTTCAAAGGGCAGTAAGCTGGCCTTGGCATCAGCCTCGGCACCTGCTCTATCCTCCCGTTTGTCCAGGTAGCTCTACATCTCTGCCAGTCTCCTCACCACTATCTCCAGATAAAGAGAGAACATTAAGCACTACTAACCACTGCAGAATTATGCTCTTGATGCCTTTCTTAAGAGACTGCCTTCCAAACCTGAATGTGAGAGTGTTCTGCTATCAACAACAGATCCTGCTTCCTACACAGATCGATCTGTTCTTCAGAGGGACTACTAATAAAGCTTTGTAAATTGAACAGAGCCATCACTGTTAACCACAATCCACACTATAACACTGCCTCACATAGACATGTTACTAACACAACCCTAGGCCAACGAAATGGCAATTACCACCAACACACACAAAATAATACATAGGGACGTAACAGTGATAATCAATATTATGCCACAAATGCTGTCGATTTAGTTTAACTTGAACTGAACACAGAATATTTCTTTAAGTCTACTCCTAGATTTTGTACTAGCTGACTCATGCTTACAAAACACATGATTACAGTCAAACTACAGTGCAAGAATTGTCCATTCTCTGAGCCAGTTAAACTTGTGATCACACTTCTGAAACTTCCTGCATGAAACTTTAAAGTTAAAAACTAAATGTACCATGGTTTAGCAGTTTGGGTTTATGAAGTCAGGCTAAATGCATCACTGATTTTGAACTTGTCCAGTTAACATGAGTGCAGAGGATTAAAATCAGTATGAAATGGTTTTTAAAAAAGCTCCACTAGAGTGGAACAACTGAGGTGTTTTCTCAAACCACAGCTTAACTATGCATATTTTCACTTTGCACAAGGAAAAGGCAAATCAAACTCTAACACCATCTGCATGTTGAATTAACAGGTTTATGAAGGTTTACACATCTGTAACAACTAAAGTTCAGTAAATATGCACTTCCTCATTGTGCATGCTCTCACTGAACTCAAGCGTTTAATGAACTGCTGACAGCTGCACAAGAAAGAGAAATGGAGGGGGAGAGTAGAGCTGATTTACTTGTGCAGATTCTGGAATTACAGTATGATTCGAAGATTGAAGATTGATTTGTTCATCTGAATGGATTGGTTTACAAATTTTCAGCTACATGTTGAAGAGAATAAAAGACAGCAGGAATTCCTGCATAATAATAATAATAATAATAATAATAATAATAATAAGTTTCATTTATAAAGTGCTTTTCCTGAGCTTTTTCCATATGCTTTGGTATATTGCTTCAATGCGGCTTCAAAATTCACGTTTAAAGTATGATATTGTGTCATTTATGTTGTAGAACAAAATGTCCACAAATCTTAAGGTAATGTTTAACACATATCTTATTTTACTCATATTCCAAAACTGCCATAATAAAAACCCATATGAAAATTCAGAGGGAACCCATGGCAAATTATCTTCCGGGTTTTTGGACTACAACCTGAATAGCATCGTAATCACTTTCAGTACCTGTCTGATATGAGGTTTCAATTCCTTTTCCCAGTTTGGATCTAGAAGAAACAAAACTGTACTGAGTCTGAACTTAGATTCCTCTTTATAGAGACTCATATTTGTGTTAATGCTTCAAAGTTGTGCAGTTGTGTTAATGTTTTGGGAATCTTTCCATGGCAACCAAGGCAATGAGGATGTCCAATATAAATTTCTACTTGTGGGTTTGGTTGTAATGTTCTCATATTCAAACCATTCATATCTCATCTTTGAAATACTGGGCCGCCTCAAGTTTTTTCTTGTAAGTCTTACATGCTCAACTTCAGGGTAGGAAACATGCCTTATTGAGCCTACATAAATGGAACACACCCAATAAATTCATCTTCATCGTGTGATATGATCTGCCAGCCGCACCCCTACATTTCAATTTCCCTTGTGGTGGATTTGCTGGGGAACAAGATTGGGCTGAAATTAACAAAATCTCCTACAGTTCAACTGTGCGTCAATAAAACAGTTAGCACAAAGAGCTCTGATTGTGTGGGCTCATTTTGTTTGGCTCGTAGTGAGCTAAAAATTATGCCCCATACTGTTTTAAAAGCAACGGTGGGTATTTCAGGGGGGATCTGGAAGAGACACACCCAATGGTTTTCCCAGACTTTTTGCTTCAGGAAATAACAGTTTCAGGTTTAACAACAAACTTCACCAAAAGCAACAGAAAAGCCCTCGAGTATTGATGGTGGAGTGACCACACACCTGCTACCGCTTAGCTAAAGCACAATGAATCTCATTCACAACCTGTGCATATGCACGTATTTGTGTGAAAACCTGTATGCAAACATTTTCACACAGAAATCATGATTCCTCATTGAAGGACAGGGTATACTTCATTTTTTTGTTGAGCACTCAGCTTTTCAAAGTACAGGCCTACTTTTTTGACCCCGTGTCCGTAAGGAAACCTCATAAATGTGTGCACAATCGAAACACTTCTGTCAGACGCTCCCTGAACTGCCGGCATTCTTAAAGAGACAGTACCATATTAGCACTTTTATATACACTGACAAAAAATGACTAGTAACATTTGGAATTTGGAAATTTGCAAGGTGTTGCACAAAGTCTAAGTAAATTTTAACTGTATAAAATCAAGTAATATCTACTTAACTTCATGACATAATATTAAAGTTAGTGAGTACACATTTAATCATTTAGGCGACCACATGACACGACATACGAAAAAACAACGGGTTTTCTACTTTAGGATTAAACACATCACGTCATTGTTAACACATTGTTAAGATAACAAACAATCATAAATAATATTTACTTATAAGCTAGAGCATAAATTTGTACATGTTTGAATTAAGTAAATATGTATAATTTAATTCATATTTTCAAGTTTATGCTTAAACTTACTTATCCACTGTAGAAAGTACTTAATCTTTTCTGCTATTTTTACTTTACCACATACTTTTTCAGTGTTTAAGTCAATGCAACCTCAATGTAAATATTTGTAAATAATACAAATTATGCAAATAAACTAAAATACTGAATAAAAAAATTAACAAATAGGCTCCTACAGCGTCTATGCAGGGGTTTGGTGAAATGGAATAGATTGTGAAATGTGTACATTTTTAAAAAAGCTGCATGCTTTTAAATAGTTTTATTAAATACATGCAATTAATATTGTGACATTTATATTTTAAAACCTTTTGTACACAATATAGGCTACAGCAAACAATCATTTATGTTTAGTAAATAATTTATAATTAATAAAATGCAGGAAATAAAATAAGGATTTTTAGCCCATTGTTTTTTTATTTATTTTTTTATCTGATTAAACAATCGAAGATGAATCCATTATCAAAATAATCGTTAGATGCAGAACCATCTATGTAAAAATAAGACTATGGTGGCCTTAGAGGCATGGAATGTGATAAACTGTAATGTGTTTTAATAAACAGGCTTTTATTTTTAGAAATTAAATAACTAAGTGACCCTACAAGAAGTCTTATGAAACACAAATGATATGAGTTACAGACTGATTTCGGATAGCTCCTGCATTCAAATCTAGCCAATCACATTTAATGATCTGTTTGCCGAGAGTGACAAACGGCTGTACAGGAGAGGTTGTGCAAGTCCTTATATGGAGATGGTTTGGTCGTGTACAGTATTATGCTACTTACTAATTGCAAACACACACTTTCTCATTTAAAATAATCTGGATTCATCTGTTGAGAGTCTGGCAGAAATTGTAAAGAGCCTTTTATGCACACTCAAGAAAGAACACACATTTTTAGTAAAATAAGACCCGGTAACTACAGAAAAACAGCAGGACAATAACAATAATGAATGTCAGCTTTTTCCAAAATAGATTTTTTCCATGAAGAGGAGGAAGTTTATATGTGACTAAGAGGCGAGCGAACCCCCCGCTGAGCTGCAGCTGCTAAATGTGACAGTAAAGTGGTGGATTCGTGGAAATGTGACAGCTAAAAGCTTGTTACCCCCTGCTGCCATCCCTGGCCTTGGCTGACAGTAGCTGTATTTGATAGTGCTAACTGGCCCACTGTTGTGTCTAGCCCCAAACGAAGTCTAGACTCAAACCCAACTTGATAATGAGTAATAAAGCGGAGTCAAGCTGAACAAAAGATGCTCTCCAGGAACAAGTGAACTCTTCCAGCTGGTCTGAAGTCAGTTTACTCATTACATCCTTGTTCAAAGTTAATATAGCTGATATTGTGGTCTATATTTAGGGAGCAGTTTATCCGTAGAGACTTCATACTGACAGCGTTTCTATAATACAACATTTTGGTTCTCTTAGTTACTACATTGAATATTTCCTTTGACAACAACTTTAAATTATAACGAGTGGTCCATTGAGAACTATTACAAACTTGATTTAGATATAAAATATAATTGAAAAACACTTTTATCAGAAGTGACATACAGTGCAGTAAAGGTACACATTTTATCAGTATGTGTGCTCCCTGGGAATTAAACCCACAACCTTTGGCATTGTTAATGCCAAGCTCTACCAGCTGAGTTGCAGGAACACTTCATTTTGAGGGGATCACATTTATATCCAAATTGTAATTAATCGACATAAAACAAAACCCACACCCCAAGTGCAGACTATAAACTCCTTAACTGTCTGGAATCAGCCAGATTAACTGAAAAGTAAGTGCTTGTGTGTCTTTCACTGCGTGTGAAACTTGCATCAAGCCTGTCAGATGTCTTTTTCCAAACAGCTGGTGTGTAGTTTAATCCATTATTTTATGTTAGTTCATAAAATCCTATATTGCAAAACATTATGTTGATAAATAGGTCTTCAGTTCATTTTAAATGTTTTTATGCTGACTTCAGCATGCTATGTGCAGCCAAAATAGGCTCAGTGCCAAATAGGAATGTGAGGGAGTAATAGATTACTGCACCAGCTTGATGAGTATTAAAAACACTACTATGAATATCGCAACTGAACTTTCCTTTGCATATTTCACTGAACTATAACCCTGAAAAAATTCAATACTTTCCCTCTGAATATCTCACCAAATCTCGCAGCAACAATTGAGTCCACTAGGGGGCACTGTGGATGTGTGTCATCAAGGTGTTGGATGAGAGAGAAGGAGATATAATGGTGTCAGTGCTTTCGAGCGAAGCCAAGAGTGACAATACTTGTAATATTTTGATTCTTGTTGAATTTGACTCTATTGGTATTCAGTTCTTGTTGGAGTCATGCAAACCAACTGACATGGATCTACTTTTAAGGTGGAAAGAAAATGCGAAGCGGTACGACAAACTCGAGATAGCTTATCAGACCAGTTTGTGAGTATGTGCGTTAAACGGGCAGCGCACATTTTATACAGTATGTGAAATGCTGCCAATGTGATAGCCTTTATGTATACTCAAGAGTTTATATACAGTACATGCATTACACAAATGCCATCAGTTTTGGTATCTATGTAAGCTCCGGGTGAGTGCAAATGTTTTTTACTGTTATTTAAAAAAAAAAAAAAAAAAAAAAAAACATTTTTATTAATGCATACAGTTGTGCTCCAAAGTTTGCATACCCTTAGTTCTTAATACTGTGTATTGCCCCCTTTAGCATCAATGACAGCGTGCAGTCTTTTGTAATAGTTGTCTATGAGGCCCCAAATTCTTGCAGGTGGTATAGCTGCCCATTCGTCTTGGCAAAATGCCTCCAGGTCATGCAAAGTCTTTGGTCGTCTTGCATGAACCGCACGTTTGAGATCTCCCCAGAGTGTCTCGATGATATTAAGGTCAGGAGACTGTGATGGCCACTACAGAACCTTCACCTTTTTCTGCTGTAACCACTGGAGGGTCAACTTGGCCTTGTGCTTAGGGTCATTGTCATGCTGGAAAGTCCAAGAGCGTCCCATGCGCAGCTTTCGTGCAGAAGAATGTAAATTGTCTGCCAGTATTTTCTGATAACATGCTGCATTCATCTTGCCATCAATTTTCACAAGATTCCCTGTGCCTTTAGAGCTCACACACCCCCAAAACATCAGTAAGCCACCACCATGCTTCACAGTGGGGATGGTATTCTTTTCACTATAGGCCTTGTTGACCCCTCTCCAAACATAGAGCTTATGGTTGTGACCATAAAGCTCTATTTTGGTCTCGTCAGTCCAAATTACAGTGTGCCAGAAGCTGTGAGGCGTGTCAAGGTGTTGTCGAGCATATTATAACCGGGCTTTTTTGTGGCATTGGCGCTGTAAAGGCTTCTTTCTAGCAACTCAACCATGCAGCTCATTTTTGTTCAAGTATCGTCATATTGTGCTCCTTGAAACAACCACACCGTCTTTTTCCGGAGCAGCCTGTATTTTTCCTGAGGTTACCTGTGGGTTTTTCTTTGTATCCCGAACAATTCTTCTGGCAGTTGTGGCTGACATCTTTCTTGGTCTACCTGACCTTGGCTTGGTATCAAGAGATCCCCGAATTTTCCACTTCTTAATAAGTGATTGAACAGTACTGACTGGCCATTTTCAAGGCTTTGGTTTTCTTTTTATATCCTTTTCCATCTTTATAAAGTTCCATTACCTTGTTATGCAGGTCTTTTGACAGTTCTTTTCTGCTCCCCATGGCTCAGTATCTAGCCTGCTCACTGACTATTTATACACAGACACTAACTGCAATTTAAAAAGCCATAGGTGTGGGAAATTAACCTTTAATTGCCATTTAAACCTGTGTGTGTCTCCTTGTGTGTCTGTAACGAGGCCAAACATGCAAGGGTATGTAAACTTTTGATCAGGGCCATTTGGGTGATTTTTGTTATCATTATGATTTAAAAAGGAGCCAAACAACTATGTGATAATAAATGGCTTCCAAAATGTCACAATTTCTGCCAGGGTATGCAAACTTTTGAGCACAATTGTATAAAAAACGTCTTAAAAGAAAAGCATAGTTAGTAGGGATGTCTTAAAATATTGATATATCAATTATTGATCGCCGCGTTATTTTATTGATATATTTTTGAAGCATATATTCAAAGCCTAATTTGCGTGCTTTTCAGTTCACTCAGTCTGGCGTAATAGCATTGAGAGACCAAGACAAGAGGATCATATAACATTTACTGAAGCCGGTCGATGGTCAGGAAAGCTATCAAACACACACACACACAGGGCGAGCTGAAGCGGCACAGCATATGACAGTCCAAATTTACGAAGGTTTTTGTACTTCAAGAATGAACAAAGTTTTGTTGATGAGTTTGCAGGTTAGTGTATGAAACTGGTGTAACTGTGCAAACTGAACGAATAGAAATAGCCACGTTTATTATGCAATTTCTCACTATGTAACCTTGAATAGGTCTTTCATTCAAGCTGTCACATCACACAACGACATACTTGTAACTGAAAATACACTGTGTAGGCTATATGAAAGACACATGTTCACAATAGATAATCCAGCTATGGATATAGTAAATAATATTTGTCCTATGATAATGATTTGGGTCAAATTTGATGGAAAACTATACGATTTGCGCTCCGTGTCACTGTAGAATTTTGACTCTGACCATTGGCGGTGTGTGCATTCCTATGTAGAAAATATTTTTTTCACATTTTAGAACGTGCCATGTCGTCCACCAGACACGAAAGGGTGGCCCCCTTAAATTTTCCCCTACCGCTCACACTTTACCAATGTTGTGTTGAGAATTTTTTATCTAAAAGATAAAGACTATTGTGCAACAAGCAACCCAATTTACTGTATATCTGAAAAACAAAAAAAAAAATCCTGATATATATCGATAATCATCGGGAAAGTCTTCCTATTATCGATGCGTGAAAAAGGCATCGATCCCAAGCCTAATAGTTGGTTGAAGTTATCTTATTTTGAAACCATTCTTGGTTACTTCTGTGAAAAAAACACAAAATATAAATTTCACACGTGTCATACTTGTTATATTCATTTATGAGTAATCGTTAACTCGTTTTTGTGGGTTAAAGTACTCAACTACAAATTATTTTAAAATGCCTATCCCAAGTGCCAAAATTGTACATGCAGCTATGATTCTGCTACAAAGCATGCACGGTGTGATTGCTGTAACCCATTAATATGGGTGCCGGATTAAATATAGACCACTTCCACATGAAGTTCACTGAATGTGTAGTGACCCACAGCTTCTGATGCTAAGCTAGACAAACTGAAGCCTGAAACACCATCTTACTGGGTAAACCAGAACTGCAAGGGGAAAAAGACCAAAGAAAAATCACGTCATTAGCATTCCAAGGGAGGTATCAAGTTTACAGTACAAATGTTTATATTTAGATTTTCAGAGATTTCAGCTATAAGCAACGGAAGGATTCAGTTACAAGCTTTTTGAAATATCTTGCTAGCTACAGTTTCAATAGGCATACTAGACATACTTCCACAAATTGTAAAAACATTTCTGCATGATAAATTGTAATGGATGGATGGTTTATCAAGCTGTAAACATTCAGACAGATGCATTCTTCCAAATGTCTTTAGGATTTTTTTGCCCATTGTATCATCAGTGAGGCAAAAATCATTAGATAGCTTCAAAAAAACAAAAAAACAAAAATACACACCTTTCCTCAACAAGCCAAATTATTTTAAGTATCTTTCATTTCCATGGCACAAACGGTTTGGGACGAGTTACATAGTTTAATACTTAGGGCTAAGGATTTCGAAAAAAATCACTATCCCCAAGTAAGAGCGATATTAATAGTGATTCTTGCATAAGCATGCCTTCTGCGAGACATCTGAAATGCCTGCATTAATTACCATAATGAGCTGATCATCATTCAACGCCACAATCAACAAATAGCCATTTTACGAGTTAAAAACAAGTTGTTTTTCAAACCATGAAACCATTATGATAATGAGCGGCACTAGGCCTATAGAAAAGATAAATAGCACTTGAAAGGGGACACAGAGTTGCTAATATCAAACATTAAAATGAGAGAGAGAGAGTTTAAAGCGTGTAATGGCACGCCAGAATGCACACAGCTTGATTTCATAGACAGTTTGAAAATGTAAGCTGTTCTAGTCAATGTGAGTCCTGCTATCGCTCAGACATTTTACATAAACCGATCAACCACAACATTAAAACCAACTGCCTAATACTGTGTAGGTCCCCCTCGTGCTGCCAAAACAGTGCCAACCTGCATCTCAGAATAGCATTCTGAGATGATCTTCTTCTCACCACAATTGTACAGAGCGGTTATCTGAGTTACCGTAGACGTTGTCAGTTCAAACCAGTCTGGCCATTCTCTGTTGACCTCTCTCATCAACAAGACATTTCCATCCGCAGAACTGCCGCTCACTGGATGTTTTTTGTTTTTGGCACCATTCGGAGAAAATTCTAGAGACTGTTGTGTGTGAAAATCCCAGGAGATCAGCAGTTACAGAAATACTCAAACCCGTCTGGCACCAACAATCATGCCACGGTCAAAATCACTGAGGTCACATAGATAACATGATGATATGCACTGCACTGCTGCCACACGATCGGCTGATTAGATAATCGCATGGATGATTGTTGGTGCCAGTCGGGCTGGTTTGAGTATTTCTGTAACTCTGATCTCCTGGGATTTTCACACACAACAGTCTCTAGAATTTACACCGAATGGTACCAAAAAGACGGCACGAGGAGGTTTTAATGTTGTGGCTGATCGGTGTATAGATACATGTCTATTTTTTCTGAACACACTGAGTTATGAGAAAACAACTTGTGTATGACACAATTATTATGATTATAGCTTGTGCGTTCAGACTGTGCTTAATAAATGCATGTTAAAACACTAGAGATCAAAGTCAACATTAAAAAGCATTCGCAAACCATTTTACTTCAGTAATAAGAAATATTTCCAAATGAAACTGAATAATACATTTTCCACCACTAGGATCACAAAACTAGTCACATCATTGGTTGGACAAACAGATAATCTCACCCCAATCTCATGCCATTGGTGGAGCCAATGTTGCTGCGTTGGGCTGATTGTGATGCTCAAAGAAACAGAGCAATGTATTGATAGCACCAGAGTGTTTACACTTGGACCTGAATGGTTTACTTAAAGTTGTCTTGGCTTATTAAGCTGGGAGAAGAGAAAGTATTTTAACAAATAAAAAAAAGACATCTCTTTTAAATACATGTGATGCATTTTGCTTGTCATGAGATAAGCAAGAAGGCCTCTCAGCTCTTTTGACAGGGCGGAATGCTGAAAAAGTTATCGTTTCAACTGCAAGTTATTAGAGTAGATCTAAATACAGTCGTTGTAATACATCACATTAAAACTGCCTTAGGGCAACCGTTAACGATCTGGAAGTATTAAGGATACATGGCATTTCATCTCCCTCTCTCTTTCTTCAATTGGCTGAACAAACTCAGAAAATGCAGTCAAACAAAAACTGGAGTCTTTGCAAGGACCTCGCTGAGCGTACCCCTCAATAGAACAAAACCTCTTTGTATTGCTCTGAAAGCTACAGCGGTTCACAATCTTAGTGTTTGTGTGATAACACGCTAGAGCCGCGGCAGCGCTTAAAACCCGCTGCTTCTAAGAGCATTTTTGACCAAGAAGACTGGAATTAACAGCACAGGAGACCTTCTGTCACTCTGAGCATCTTGACGTCTGTGGCAAGATTTCTCTAATTCGTCTACCTTTCATAAACCAAGGACCAATTTCATAGCAACACCCCCCACCCCACCCCAAATCACAATAAAAATAAAACAAATAATTCAAATAATGTAATTCTTTAATCTGATAAAAGAAGTTCATCCCAAAATGAAAATTCTGTCATCATTTACTCACCCTCATGTTTCAAGGTTGTTCCAAACCTGTATGAATTGCTTTCATAAAACAGAAAAAGGTGAAATTTTGAAGAACATCCAGGCCATTTTTTTGTTCATACAATGAAAGTGAATAAGAACTAGGGCTGTCAAGCTCCAAAAAAATAAAAAAATAAAAATAAATAAAGCAGCATAAAAATATTAAAAAAGTGGTCCAAATTACTTTTGCATTATATTCTAAGTCTTCTGAAGACATATGATAACTCTGTGGGGTGAACAGTCCAAAATTAAGACGTTATAAACAGCGGGAAAAAATGTTTAGCCTATTTTTAATATTTATGCATTTTAATTTCATAACAAATTTCCATCAAGTTTTGTTATTATTATTTTATAATTAAATATATTTAAGTTGTGTTAATTTAATTAGGTTAAAAATGACTCAATTCAATTTGAAGCAGATTTGTTATGAAACTGAAACGCGTAAATCTTAAATAGGCAAAAAAAAAAAAAAAAGATTGAGTGAAGATAGAAAGTAAAAATGAGTAAATTACAGAATTTCATTTTTGGATTAACTATCCCTTTAATATTTGCCAGTCATTCCAAGGAATAATACACTCTGCAATGTTAATCTGTTATTATTGTCATATTGACATTTGAATTAACACTAAAACCACTTCATAGAATTAGCTAGATCACGTAAATGCTAAAAGTTACAGAAATTAAAATAATTTACGATGATAAACTTAAAAAAAAAAAAACTATGCAGGAACAACACACTTTGTAATGTGCTTATTTATGCATCAGTAATCAAAATGTGCATGTCAAACACATAAAAATACTATGAATATCTACAAAATAGATGCTTTACCATCAGGAAATGACCTAGCTGAATGTATGCACACATGTACTGTAAATTATAAACTTTCAATTTGAACTTTCATACAGTTAAACTTATATATATATGACATAAAGTCAACAGTTTTGTAGTGCATCGCCATTGTTGATTTTTGCTCTATCGTCTGCCATGATTTTCCAAGATTTTTGTTCACAATTCAGTTCGTTTTTTCTTGGCAATTTTAGATGGACCACCGGGAGTGGAGAATTTAATTTTGATGTACAATTCTAATCTGCAAGAACACAAAGCATGCTCTAATTTAAGTTGTGGCTTTTTAAGCCTGGGAAAAGCAGAACCACTACTGTAAAATTCATATCAAGCACATACAGCTTTAATGCATCTAGATGTTAAAGTGCAACAAAATCACACCCAAGTATGACATCAAAATATCCCACATGTGAATGATTTAAAATAACACATCAAATCTTTATGTTATGCACTGCTGACAAAGTGTCAACTTTGTGGCTTGGAGGCAGAGTGGGAGGACGATTTCAGCAGCATGAGCGGATTAATCCAGAATTTACTGACAGCGTCAAATCAAAGACTCTGGATCAAATGGATCACCTTATAGGAACAGTGAATTTTTCCTGGTGGATTTACAAAAAGTAAAGATTAAATATATGCATTTGTGGGGGTTAACAGACATTGAGAACAGTCATACCATGGAAAAATTGCAGTAATGCATTCCCTCCAGTGACTTATCACTTTTATAAAACCATGGAAATATGTTAAAAAAAAACAATGTTCCTACTGAGTGACAGCTTCATTTAAGCTAAATCTGCAACCCTGTTAACCATTCTGACATATTTTTATTTCATTTTTGCTTTTAATTGCATAATTACACACAAATTGGGGGTTTGAACAGCCCCCGTGTTGCAAGCATTGCAAACAGAAAAAAATAAACAGAAAATAAAGCATCTTATATCACTATTTCTGACTAATCTTTGACTTCCTGAGGTGAACAAACATTTTCTGAAGGTTAAGCACATCCTTTCATAGACCCTTACTGAAAAAGAACTATATATATATATATATATATATGAACTGTGGTTGTGAACACAGAAACATCAGTCTAAATCTGGCAGGGGTGTGAAACATTTGCTTTCAGTTCTGCTACATCAGGACAGAAAATCATAACCAGAGAGATGATGACATAATGCACTCCACCCTTCACACACACACACACACACACACACACACACACACACCCAGTCTTCATTCCAAATACTCACAGAGGCAAATATGTTTAGCCAGCACTGTAAAACAAACATTATTTGTTTTCTTAAGCTGTAATATATATATATATATCCTTATCCATACACACACACATCGATCAGCTACAACATTAAAAGCACCTGCCTAATATTGTGTAGGTCCCCCTTGTGCTGCCAAAACAGCGCCAACCCGCATCACAGAATAGCATTCAGAGATGATATTCTTTTCACCACAAAAGTACAGAGCGGTTATCTGAGTTACTGTAGACTTTGTCAGTTCAAACCAGTCTGGCCATTCTCTGTTGACCTTTCTCATCAACAAGACATTTCCATCCACAGAACTTTTGTTTTTGGCACCATTCAGAGAAAATTCTAGAGACTGTTGTGTGTGAAAATCCCAGGAGATCAGCAGTTACAGAAATATTCATACCGGCCCATCTGGCACCAACAATCATGTCTCGGTCCAAATCACTCAGATCACATTTTTCCCCATTCTGATGGTTGATGTGAACATTAACTGAAGCTCATGACCCGTATCTGCATGATTTTATGCACTGCAGCCACACGATTGGCTGATTAGATAATCGCATGGATTAATTTTTTTTAGTTAAGGACCCTGACAAAAATTAACCATGGTTTTACTAGAGTAATATTGTAGTAACATGACTGCTGTCACCATGGTTTTCTGAGCAGAAATAATGGTGTTGATACAATTAACCATGGTGTTACTACAGTAATACTGTAGTTTCTATATAGTAACCATGATTTTACTATATATTGTAACCATGACAGTAACCATGTTTATATTGTGGTTACTATAATTTTACTACAAATGCCATGGTTAAACTATGGTTACTGTTGTAAAACAATGTTTGTTATTTAAGGGCAAACCTGTTGAAGTGTTTACCAAATAGTTTATTCGTTGAATTTGACAGTAATATTTTTATTCGTTTTTTTAAACAAAGCAAATACTGAACCGTACCAAAACCGTGACCCGTAAACTGTCAGTTTGTCCAGACACTCAGGTGACATTTCACCCCACGCTTCGTCTTGTTGGGCACTTCTCACGCATCTTACAGTCTAGCTGATCCCACAAAAGCTCAATGGGGTTAAGATCCAGAACACTCTTTTCCAATTATCTGTTGTCCAATGTCTGTGTTTCTTTGCCCACTCCAACCTTTTCTTTTTGTTTTTCTGTATCAAAAGTGGCTTTTTCTTTGCAATTCTTCCCATAAGGCCTGCACCCCTGAGTCTTCTCTTTACTGTTGTACATGAAACTGGTGTTGAGCGGGTAGAATTCAATGAAGCTGTCAGCTGAGGACATGTGAGGTGTCTATTTCTCAAACTAGAGACTCTGATGTACTTATCCTCTTGTTTAGTTGTACATCTGGCCTTCCACATCTCTTCTGTCCTTGTTAGAGCCAGTTGTCCTTTGTCTTTGAAGACTGTAGTGTACACCTTTGTATGAAATCTTCAGTTTTCAATCTTCAGATGATCAATACTGATAATGTGTGAAGTGACTTTTCACTTCATTTGAAATTCAGTTTTTCAACACTCTGGAGAAAGCACACACACCAGGTCAGTTCTTCCTTTCAAACAGCTAGACAGTGATTTGTTCCTTTCAAATCACTGATAAGTGCCCTGACTACTGAACAAAGGAGCTGACTGAGACGTACCCTTTAAGTTGGATCTAATGAATCTAAAAATAATAACAATATATGTGATATTATATTTCTGATTATGCTAAAATTATTTTGCAAATATGTAAGTATAGTGATTATGACACCAGGTTGGACATACAGACACACAGATAAAGTAGACGCATCTTTAGAAAAGTCAGATCAGGCTGCGATCATAATTCAAAGGTGAACAAACCTGCAGCTCACTCTCTCTTTTTCTTGATCAGTCTCTCTGGTTTCAGACAGAGGTCAGGACGGCTGTGTTGATTTTCACAGTGAGTCTGTCTACTCACAAACAGATGTTACATTTCTGACCCAGGCCTAATATACTGTTTCCTGCTCAAATTCATCAAGACATCTTACCCTGAAGATGCAGCCTCGAAAAACAACAGAAAAACATAAGACTGATGTATGATCCATTTTCAGGTCATGCTCAGATGTTAAAAGCCCTACAATCAACTCAAGCTTTTTTGTTGTGGTGCACAAAGTAATTGAATAAGACCAAAATGGATGGATAAAGGCATGTACTGGAAATCCATATTGCCCTTAATATTTCTGGACAGCTGGTAATGACATGACATCATCAGCTCTTGCCCTGCCAGCTCAAATTCATTCCGGATCTCCTTCCTGTCCATTCAGAAGCAACCTAACAGAATCACACATAACTCTTCCTGTTCCAATCTGAAAAAAAAAATGCTGTTTAAAAGCTATTAGGAATGAATCACAAATTAGATCTCATCAATATTTCAATTGTTTCCTAGACAGAAATTAGATTAAATGGAGAACAAATAAAGACTTTCCTGCTTCTCAGTTTTTTTCTGCTGAGAAAAAGACACCAGTAATCCTACATGTGTCTCCTCTGGATTTTCAAAAGAGATCTCAACAGTAGCTGGGTTTCCATCCACGTATTTTTATGCACATTTTCGGATATCACATAAGAACTGCTTGACAGAAACACAGAGCAAATAAGTCGAATACAAACTTAAACTGTGCCACAGATCAGGCTTATTGAAACCTAAAAAAATATATTATAGATCTGCATGGCAAAGACATAAGGAAGGAGGAACGCACACACATAGTGCTCCTAGAACTGTGCGACGCACTTACGCTCCAGAGACAAGTTGTTCTAATGTTTTGTCTGCATGCTCTAAACCATTAGTATTTTAGTAATCAAAGTGTCACAGTGACTAGAATTTCTCAAGAAGTGACAATTTTGTTCTTTTGAACACATGGAAAGAAAACGTGTCTTTATTCGCACACTGTCTTTGCGATATTATGTTTTTTCGCATGAATGAAATTCGCAGCTTAGTTCTTAGATTTGCCAAGATACTAAACTTTGCAATCAGAAGTCAAAAATGTTCATATACTTTTCTCATCATCTTTTTTCAAAATGACTAAAGATCAAATTATCTGATTATAATTATTGTTATTTTATTATATATTTATATCATATATATTTATCATCAGGGTTGGGGAGTAACATAATACTTGTAACGGGATTACGTATTTAGTAATTTAGGTGAGGTGTCCAAGTCACACCAGCTACTTACTGGGGTACCTCAGGGTTCAGTGCTTGGGTCATTTCTCTTCTCTATATACACAACATCACTGGGACCCATCATTCAGGCACATGATTTCTCTTACCACTGCTATGCCGATAACACACAGCTCTACTTGTCTTTCCAGCCCAACGACACCAAAGTGACTGCTCGAATCTCTGCCTGTTTGGCAGACATATCGGCCTTGATGAAGGAACACCACCTACAACTTAACCCAGCCAAGACCGAACTCCTTATCTTTCCAGCCAACCCTGCTGTCGAACACAACATCATCGTGCAGTTGGGTTCGACTACAGTAACGCCTTCCAAAACGGTCAGAAATCTAGGGGTAACCATCGATAACCAACTACATTTCACAGACCATATCTCAAAGACAGTACCATCATGTAGATTTACACTCTACAATATCAGGAAGATAAGACCCTTCCTCTCTGAACATGCCACACAACTTCTTGTTTAGTCACTTGTCATAACTAGACTGGACTAGTAACGCTCTCATTGCAGGCCTCCCTGCATGTGCAATTAGACCCCTGCAAATGATCCAGAATGCAGCAGCACGTCTGGTCTTTAATGAACCAAAGACAGCACGTTACACCACTCCTTGACTGCCAGTTACTGCACATATCAAATTCAAGGCTCTGATACTGGCATACAGAACAGTCACCGGGTCTGCTCCAGCATACCTATAATCATTTCTGCAGAGCTACATTCCCACCAGAAGCCTGCGGTCGGCTAAAGAACATCACCTTGTTGTACCAACACAAAGGTTATGTTCAGACTACAGGCAAATCTGATTTTTTCTCAAATCAGATCTTTTCAGGCAGACTGTCCGCACTATTAATTGCAAGTGATAAAATCAGATTTGCGCGTTCAGACGTAACCAACCTATCTGCATGGGTTGTTTTGGTAATGACGTAGGCGTACCCATGTGACGATGCTTTCGAAACAGATGCAGGAAAAATGGAGGTGCATCATCTCACTCTCCAAATAAGCGCCCTGCCCAGTCGTGGTGCAGAACTCCTGGTAAATACTGTGATGTTCCGTGCTGCAGTCACGTTCGGCTTATGAATACTTCCGGCATTTCCATCACCGATTTTTGATGTCATTGTGTGTCGCGTTAAGAGTGACGCAAAAGACCATTTGAAATCCGATTTGAGCAGCCAGAGCGTCCGGACTGAGACGCATCTGAAAAAATCTGATTTAAATTGCATTTGAAACCACCTCCCGATGTGGTTTTAATCAGATTCGGAAAAATCTGATTTCATGTGGTTTTTTGCTGTCCAGACTATCAAAACTCATCTGGATACAATCTGGATATGGAATTTTTTTTTCAGATTTTTAGTGGCAGTCTGAACATAGCCAAAGAGGCACTAAGACACTTTCCTGGACTTTCGGCTTCGTCGTACCACGTTGGTGGAATGACCTTCCCAACTCCATCCGTGAAGCTGACTCACTCTCTGTCTTCAAAAAACGGCTAAAAACACATCTTTCCCATGAGCACTTAACCAGTCACAAAAAAAAAAAAAAAATAAATAAAAAATATCGTTGCACTTTATTTTGATTACTTATGAGATTACTTTGCATTTCAATATAATTTGTTTCATTTAATGTTTAGACTATTCAGTTGGAAAATATTTATCCGTATAAATTATGTGATCCGAGGAGTGTTTGAACAGCAGTGGAACACTTTCTTATGATGTGTTACATTTACACAAGTTCATAATGTTGGGAGTTAAAATGTGGATATGACATCATTGAGGAAATTTCCCTTGGGAGCTTAGAGGAGCTACATTGTGTTTCTACAGCTTAACAACAAAACAGTTAGAAACACTTTGACAGATGAAACATAAATCCAATAAATACACGATTACATGCCTTGTCAAATTTTTATATGCAGTTAGGGTATTTTTACAAAAAATGCTAATCAATGTAGCCTTTAATTTTGTATAGAAAGCTACAAATAATATATTTTCTGCCTCGTTCTATGAACAGAATCCACATATGATCAGAAAAGGATGTCGTAGTGGACACTCTGTGGGGTTTTGAAGTTTGGAGCAGCAAATATAGTTAACCTTGTGTAAATTGTCATGTGAATCTCATGCAAAACTGCATAAGATAGAGGCTTTATATATATATATATATATATATATATATATATATATATATATATGTGTGTGTGTGTGTGTATACATATATATATATATATATATATATATATATATATATATATACACACACATATATACATATACACACACATATTATATATATATATATATATATATATGTATGTATGTATGTATATGTGTGTGTGTGTGTGTGTATATATATATATATATATAAGTGAATTTTCTTACTTTATTAACTTGTTTATAGTCAGAACAAGTGAAAATTTTTTCCAGTGCTAAAGAAGTAATCCAAAATAATTAGACTGCATTACTGACTTAGAGTAATCTAACAGAATACGTTACAAATTACATTTTACAGCATGTATTCTGTTATCTTTAGCAGAATACTTTTTAAAAGTAACCTTCCCAAGCCTGTTTGCAGAATGGTCTACTTGCACAACAGCTTCCGTGTTCTACGTAGTGTGGCTCAGGCGTTATTCAGATCAATTCAGATAGATTGATTTATAAATACATTAGTCATTCTCTTACTCTTACAGGCTTTAAAAATCACTCAGAACAGAATGAAGCAGTTTTAATGTCAAATTAAATAAATTCACTGCACTACAATATATTTAAGGGCACTACACATATTTAATCCATTTCAAACGTTATAATTCATCTTTGGCAGCTTTTCTACTTAACGGTTTACCTTTCAACATGCAGTTTATTGATATACTGAACAATGACACAAAATAGAGATTATAACATACATTAAATAAAAACAGGGTGATGCATGCATTCATCTGGTCTCTCTCTCCTCCCTCACACATGGTGCATTGCAGTGTTTGAAGTGTGTAATTGTTTCATTCAAAGAACGCTGGTTCTGACACCCTTTACTAGTCTCCTTTTACCTTCTGTCACTTGCGGTTATTTACATTTATTCATTTAGCAGACGCTTATATCCAAAGACTTTGGTCATTTTAGTTACTCACGAAAAAGCCGTTTTTTGAAGACCAAGAGGGAGTCAGCTTCACGAATGGAGTTGGGAAGGTCGTTCCACCATTGGGGTACAGTGAAGCCGAAAGTCTGGGAAAGTAATTTGGTGCCTCGATTCGGTTCAAGCTGATCTGTTCGAACAGTCATTTAAGGTCTAGACCACCAATTGAGGAGAAACAGTGAAAGGTGCTGAATGTTTACCAGCCAATGCAACCCGATCTCATGAAAATTTGTACATCATTTACGAGTTGGCTATTTCATATGGTCTCGCACGATGTTGTTCGCATAAACTCGTACGACTTCATCACGTGCAAATTCCCAGATGTCTAATGCGGAAGTAAGCGCAAGTTCTGCACAAGAGGCGTTAAGGACATGCTTATTAATATGATGCCCTTACCCAAACCCCTTTTCTAAACCTAACCGATCAGTAGAGTGTGTAAACATGATAGGAAGCTGTTGTGTGTGACAGAAGCAGGTAATTGTCACATATTAGATGGAAACAATGTCCAGCAACATCATTGATTGTAGTGAAAGTAGTAGGAATTCAAATGAGTGCAGTCGCACAATATCATACGAATTAGCCAAATTTAGAAAAGTCATACGAATCCTGATGATTTCGCAGTGAGAGTGTGTTGGCCAATGCTTTCTCAGATCAGCTTGGGCTTTAAAAAAAATTTCCACTGAATTTTGAAGTGCTGTACACAGTGATATTCAGAATATCTTATTCCAAACACTCATTTTAAGGGGAGTTTCGGGAAGTAGGCAACTACGGCCCATTGTAAACACATACCGGAAACGTATTTCAAAGCGGAAAATATTTCATGAGGCTCAGTGCAAGTAGTACATTATTTGAAACTCCATGTATGAACCATAAATAAAACTCCATTAAGTCACCAAAATTTCACCAAAAGTAACTAAAATTACCAAAGTCTTCACTCAAAAATCTGATATTTCAATAGGAAAGACAAAATTATTTGATTATTTTTTGCTCTTTACGAGAAACATAACTGAGAAACTCCATAGCATATATAAAACTCCATTAAGTTGCCAAAAAGAAACCAACCTACGATTGGCTTAACTATAGTTGTCTCTGCACATTAAGATTTGCAGAAACATTTTGGGGGCCTGGGTAGCTCAGCGAGTAAATACGCTGACTACCACCCCTGGAGTCGTGAGTTCCAGGGCATGCTGAGTGACTCCAGCCAGGTCTCCTAAGCAACCAAATTGGCCCAGTTGCTAGGGAGGGTAGAGTCACATGGGGTAACCTCCTCATGGTCGCTACAATGTGGTTTTCGCTCTCGGTGGGGTGCGTGGCGAGTTGTATATGGATGCCGCGGAGAACAGCGTGAAGCCTCCACACGTGCTCCTCCGCCACCCGGATTGAGTCATTACGCCACCACGAGGACTTAGTGTGCATTGGGAATTGGACATTCCAAATAGGGGAGAAAAAGTGAGAAAAAAAAAAAAAAAAGAAACAATTACACACTTGACCTTAACACAACATTTAAAAGGTCATTGCTTGGGCACCGCCTTTAACTGAGCCATGAAAGAGCAACAGAATGTTCTTCTAAGACGTTATGTCTGCTATTAAAGCCAATCATGCAATTTTCTCAGTCTATGGACAACACAGGCTGCAAGCTCCAGTCATAACAGTAGAAAAACAAAACAATCCACTCAACAATGTTTTTTTCATATTGCTTTAGCAACATTTACACAGTGACCCACTAACCGCTTAAATCACAGTTGATTCAGCAGCTCAAATATTCCAAGAATCTGCATGTCCTCAGGTTTGCTGCACATCTGTGGGCGCGTCCGTGCACGTTATCTCCCGTCCAGACAAGTCAGGGCACGCTCAGAGTGCAGGTCTCGGAGTGTGAGACGTGTGGAGTGAACACACACATGTGGCAGGTAAAGCCATGAGGTTGTGTTTGCACAGCTGAGTTTCTGGAGGCAACCACGTGTTGAACGCAACTTTGGGGCTGTTCACCAGATGGTACCACGCCCTGTCAAACACACAGTGTTTAGCCTCCTCCATAAATTCATTACAGCACTGGACCCACATAGGTCACAACTTACTTTTTAATCATTTTAAATAAATTAAGTAAAATGGCAGGATGAAACAACAGAGAGGAAGATGAGGTGAGAAAATGTGAGAGAGAAAGAGAAAGATTACGAAAGAGGTTCTGGTTTTCCTACAGGAAGTTGCAAGTCTGTATTTTATTGTGTTTGAACATACAGGAATAGCGCAAGTTCCAGTAAAGCTCTGATGAACACATGGCCAAACAATGTCCTGAATCTGTCTGCTTTGTGGGCTTTAGGATACAAACACAAAGTATGTAGAGCAATCAAATTTAGGACACATTTCAGATTGGAGATGCTGTCATGAATGGAGTTAAAATGGTTAGATGGTTTTTAAACTGAATATATAAATTATTAAATAAGGTATTAGGGTGTAAGAAGCCTTACGCGTAATACAGACCACTGTTTCCTGTTCACTTAAACACATGCCAGGCATCTTAATTCTCACACGTCCGGATGCAAACAAACCTCATACCTGTTAATGAGTCTCTCTCTCTCTCTTTCTCTCTCTCTCGTTTTGCTGTGCACTCTTTCCACAAAGCACTAGGCCTTTGTATTAACTCTGACAGATCTCACAAGCTCCCAACAAAAATCAGTTTCAACCCTTAAGCGTACAACAGCTGTGGACCAATTAGCTCCCCCTGTTACCCATAAAACAAACAAAACAAAACAAAAAAATACTTCAAAGACAAAGTTAAAAGCAGTAACACCTATGAGAACGCACAACACAGCAGGAGTCTAGAGTGAACATGGAGCTACACAAACACAAACAATCCCAAGACTCCAAAAACAGATTCTGGAAGCTGTGTTATAAAGAAAGCAAATACAGCGCAACTTTGTAAATGCCATATGCATTTGTTTTACACAAAGTAACTCAGCGAACATTCATTCTGAAAGAAGTGACATGTAGATCATCATTCAATGTGAAATCTGAATGAATTAAAGGAATATTCCAGGATAAAAGCGTGAACCAAACTGCAACCAGTGGTCTGATTACCGAACTAATGACTCATATGAGTCGGTTCTTTAGAATCTACATCACAAAACATACAGTGCGACCAGTGTAGCCCGATGCCCAAACAAATGACTCATATGAGTAGGTTCTTTTGAATCTGAAGTGCAAAAACATACAGCATGAAAAGTGTAGTCCGATTACCGAACGAATGACTCATACGAGTCACTTCTTTAGAATCTACAGCACGAAACATACAGTGCGACTAGTGTAGCCTGATTCCCAAACAAATGACTCATATAAGTCGGTTCTTTTGAATCTAAAGCGCAAAACATACAGAACAAAAAGTGTAGTCCAATTACCGAACTAATTACTCTTTTAAGCCAGTTCTTTTGAATCTTTAACGCGAAACATACAGTGCAACAAGTGTAGTCTGATTCTTGAATTAATGACTCTTGTAAGCCGGTTCTGTTGAATCTACAGCTCGAAACATACAGCATGACCAGTGTAGCCCGATTCCCGAACAAATAACTGTTATGAGTCGGTTCTTTTGAATCTAAAGCACGAAACAAACAATGTGACAAGTGTAGTCCTATTCCCAAATTAATGACTCATATGAGTCGGGTCTTTTGAATCTTCAGCGCGAAACATACAGTGCGACAAGTGTAGTTTGATTCCCGAATGAATGACTCTTTTAAGCTGTTTCGTTTCAATCTACATCACGAAGCATACCACATGACCAGTGTAGCCTAATTCCCGAACAAATGACTCATTTGAGTTGGTTCTTTTGAATCTATGGTGCGAAACATACAACATGACCAGTGTAGTACAATCCCACGAACGAATGACACTTATAAGCCCATTCATTTGAATCTACACTGCGAAACATACAATGCTTCCTACTGCACTAGTGAATCAATAACTTATTGAACCACAAGTCATTCATTTAGTCATGTCTGACTTGAAATGAACCAAGAATTATGAGTAATTACTGTATGTTTAAGTAGGACAATGTGTAGGTAAAAATTCACATTATGAGTGAGTTTTCTTGTAATTTGTGGTGTTTTATAAAACTCAAAAAATGAATAAAATATTTTAATTAAAAAGTCTGTATGAACACAATTTTTGCAAGAATCTGTTCTGTTAAAAATTTAAATGATCTCATCATTTGGTAACAGACTGAGGGCATTAATCCATTATGAATCACATTTCTTATTATGCCTATTGCTTCCTTATTCAATAATGGAACTGTTACGGAATCAGAACTGGAATCATTATTATTATTATTATTATTATTATTATTTCATTCAATGGACAGAATCAAGCTGTTGGTAACAACTGGAAATAATTTTGACTTCCCTCAGGTTGAAAAAAGTAGGAAAATAACATGTTGGCAGAAATGCACTTACAATGGATGTCTATGGGGCCATCTTTGTATGTTTGCCCCAGAGATGTCCTTTGGGATACTAGACTTTTGATTCATGGAGAACTACTAAAACACCTCGGTTAACCATGCAAACTACACTGCAAAAGTTTAACAAAATTTAACTTTGTGCCACACTTTGCAGGGCTCAACAATAAAGATTTTCTTTCTGCTGCAGTAGTTCTCATTTGTACTTGCACCACCACAAAAAAAGCGACAAGTATTTTTTACATTACAAAAATATTTTAATACTTTTCATTAGACTTTATGATTTTTGTATACTATATATATACTAGATTTATAATTTGCAATTATAGCTGGAAATGATACTATACTTTGACCATGAAAATAATCAAGGCATATGGCGTAAACAGTACGGATGTGTTTAATGCTTCCAAGACTTTCACAAGTAATTTTAGCAATTTCAACGAAACCACTATTCAGTCAGCTAGATAACTTTTAAATCAGCAAAATTCACGACAAAAATCAATAAAATCACACAAAACCAAATGTTGATCAAATGTAAGATGTCTTGACAACACAGCACTGGTCCAATTGGGAAAGTGGCAGTTCTGTCAACTGCTCAGAAACATCATGGGCCTATCATTATTGAGCACACTTTTAATTTCCCACCCGAAAAGCATGCACTCATTTATGACTTACAAATAAATGACTGATATAAATGTAAGTGATTCATGGCAGACAATGTGTCTGCTTTTAAACCACGTTCAAAAATTGTTTGTTGTATACATGAGCTATGTGCTCATCTGAACACAGTTGTGTCATACATTTTGGGGGCATTTTCTCTGGGTTCTAAGTTGGTCTCAAGCCCTGGTTCTGAATTCTGATTTTGCTTCTTTTTCTAGTTTGGTTTTGGTTCTGGTTTCAGTTCTGTTAGTAGCCCTGTTTTCTGGTTCTGTATCTGATTCTTTATCTTGCCCTGGCTGTATTTATGTTGGTCTCTAGCTCTGGTTCTGGGTCTGTCAAACACACCTACGCCTCCTGGGGACCGCATTCATGGCATTCCTCTCCTCCGCGTTTTCCTTTGGCACATCTGCAGGGATCAGACTACACTGAGATTCCCAGCCTTTCCTAAAAATCCCATGTCATTTTCTCCCTAACGCTTGCTCCACTAACCCACATTACGCGAAAACCGACAGATCCAAAAGTCACTCCAGGTTACAAACACAGCCAATGCGCTCCATCAAGACACAAAATGTTTATTATGAGTTGCATGGACCAGACATGCAAATACTGCTATGAGAATGGGTAAGAAAACGTTAGAGAAAGCAAAGCCACAAAGCATTTCCTTTATAGGAGTATATCTGGGTGTGTAAAACGCACCGGGAGCGCACGGATCAGACCACGCCAGTTCTTTTACGCGCTCCTTCGCATTGAAAACAACACATTCCTGCACATGTGCGATATTTAATACTGGTGTTAAAAGCCATATGGTTCAGTTTAAATGCAGTAATGAGCATCTCCTTACCGTAAACTCCAACATCAACGCAGTTTTCGGATGTTTATGATCCGAGAGCGCAGTATGCGCGGCTTGGGAGAGAGCTGATCACACTACTACTAGGGGAAGGAGGAAAATTTGTGTTGATCTGCACATTCACTCCCCTATCAGCGGCTCTCCCGGTTCTCCGAGGCTCTCCGTGGACTGGGAGCCGCCTGGCGACCATTTCTGAAATTGTACGGATGAGTATGAACGCCAAACGTTGCTCAGTCACTGTTACGATTTGTTGTGACAAATAAAGTTGTTTTCCTCTAGGGGGCGATCGGTGGCTCTTAAAGACGTATAAACCATTGACTTGTATTCAAATCCCAGCACGTTTTTGTCTTGTTGGACGCATTTGTACGGTAAAAAGTGTAATCTTTTAAATCTATATTAATGGCAAGGATTTATATTTGATATACAACCTGAAAAATTACCACTAAGTTTTTTTGTTGTTGTTTGTTTTTTAATGATTTAACTGAAAATCCAAATCTAATAATCACAAATGACTGTGATTGGTTCATCTTGAGCAGCGCTAAGAAAAGTAACAGTTACCACGTGTTCAACACTGGCTTTGTGTTGCTTTAGCAGCATTCTGGACAATAATTGACCTCTTAACAATGACATTGAGAGGCTTTAATGGTCATTGAATAACTACACAGTTAAAACAGAAGAATTATTATTTAGACTCATCACAACAGACCAATTAATGACAACTTTCGGGCCACTCAGCACCACCCATTTCTACACTATCTAATTTATGCTAATTACGATTTTATCCACTTATTCTATTTCTATGAGTTTACAACGTCTGTTCATCAAAGGGGTTAAACAGAACTTTTCCTGATTATTAAATGCAATTAAAGTGTTGTCAGCAAAGAACTACAAAATAACTCACAGAACAAACAGCAGGAAAATCCTTAAAAATCTATAATTTAATTTCTAACATTAAAATTTTCACATCAGAACACAACTGAACTCATCAGTTTGATTGAAAAGCAACAGGCACAATCTGCTGTTTAGAAGTGTAATGACAGCTAAAAAAAATAATAATAAAAAATATGTTTATTATATTTTATGTTTTGTTCAATTTTTATTCGGTTTAGGTGATTTGAGTTTTGTCATTCATGTAGCTCCAGAAGTATTTTAAATACTCCTGTATATCTATCTGCAATCCACACACAGTCTGATCTAGTCACACTTTACAATACTGTTTCATAATTATCTGTGTGTGTGTGTGTGTGTGTGTGTGTGTGTGTGTGTGTGTGCGTGCGGGTTTGGGTGGTTTACCAGGAATTCTTTTTAGGTTATAAACTGGTAATCACAAGGGTATTATGCTATAAATATGGTTTATGAGGACATTTCTAGTGTCCCCATAATTCAAATCGCTTAAAAAAAACATACTAAAATGATGTTTTTTTTTTGAAAATGTAAAAATGCAGAATGTTTTTTATGAGGGTTAGGTTTAGGGGTAAGATTAGGGGATAGAATCTATAGTTTGTACAGTATAAAAATCATTATGCCTATGGAGAGTCCTCACAAGGATAGCTGCACCAACATGTGTGTGTGTGTGTGTGATCTCAATGGTGATACTGTATGTTATCACTGGAGAATGGACTTTGGACATCTTATAAAGCATGAAAGCAAATCTAAATATAGCATCCAGGAAATACACACCAACATTTATGTTATTAAAAACATATCTTGACCTGTGTTGAGGTTGCTGATGTCTTGAAGCCAATTATAGATGTCCTTTCAATTGTCCACATGTGTCTATATATATATATATATATATATATATATATATATATATATATATATATATATATATATATACACTGATGAGCCAAAACATTTTGATCAATCTCAGGCGAAGTGAATACTGTTGGAAATATCCTAACATCCTTAAATCTCTCCACATGTCAAAGTCTGGATAGATAAGATGGTATGCAAACAATCAGTTCTTGAAGTCAATGTTTTGAATGTAGGAGAAATGGGCAGAAGTAAAGACCTGAGCGACTTTGACAATGGACAGATTGTTATGACCAGATGACTGGGTCAGAGCATCTCTGAAATGGCAAGGCTTGTGGAGTGCTTCCGGTCAGCAGTGGTGAGTACCTATTGACAGTGGTCAGAGGAGGCACAATCCACAAACAATGAAGGCTATTCCATCTGGTCCAAACCGACAGAAGGTCTACTGTGGCATGTAAAATTTTAATGATGGTTCAAGAGGAATGTGTCACAACACACAGTGCATCTCACCCTGCTGGGTATGGGGGTGTGTAGCTGCAGACCGGTCAGAGTGCCCACGATGACCCCTGTCCACCGTTGAAAGCGCCTACAATGGAAGAAGGTCCCGTTTTCTTTTTACTTCACGTGGATGGCTGTGTACGTGTGTGCCATTTACCTGGGGAAGTGATGGCACCAGGGTGCACTGTGGGAGGATGATAAGCCGGTGGAGATAGTGTGATGCTCTGGGCAATGTTCTGCTGGGAAAACCTGGGTCCGGCCATTCATGTGGACGTCAATTTGACAAGTTCCACCTACCTAGACGTTGTTGCAGACCATGTACACCCCTACGTGGCAATGGTATATCCTGATGCCAGTGGCTTCTTCAGCAGGACACTGCACACCTTGTTCAGGAACGGTTTGAGGAACATAATGAAGAGATCAGGGTGTTGCCCTGGCCTCCAAATTACCCAGATCTCAAACTGATTAAGCATTTGTGGGATGTGCTAGACCAACAAGTCCGATCCACAGCGGCTCCACCTCTCAACTTACAGGACTTGAAGGATCTGCTGCTAATGTCTTGGTGCCAGATACCAAAGGACACCTTGAAGAGTTAATGTCTCGGCAGGTCGGCGCTTTTTGGCGGCACACGGAGGACCAACAGCATATTAGGCCATAATGTTTTGGCTCATCGGTGTATATACAGTATATGTACCTACACTGTTTCTCATGATCTTAAAAATCATTTGATCTACAGACTTCTGCTTTGATGCTTCAAATTGGTTTTGTTGACAAATTCAGAATCGCATCCAACATGGCAAACATTCATAAAAATCAGCTCAAGGATTGGGGCATGAGCTCCCCTCTCTTTCAGTGGGTATTAGACTTCCTGACGGGGAAACCCCAGGTGGTGAGAGTGGGCAACAGAATGTCTGAGTCCATCGCTTTGAACATTGCTTCACCTCAGGACTGTGTCTTAAGTCTCCTATGTACTTCTTGTACACTCAAGACCGTGTTGTCACTTTCAACTCCAGCTACATCATAAAGTCTGCTGACGACACAGCAGTGGTAGGTCTAATCACTGACAACAACGAAAAGGCCTACACTGAAGAGGTGGAGAATCTGATGCGCTGGTGTGAGGAAAACTCCTTACCTTTGAACATCAGAAAAACTAAGCTGATAGTGTACCTCATTAAGAAACAGACGAGGTGCAACACTCCTTTTAGGATCAACAGGGCCCCCGTGGAGAGTGTGAGCAACTTCAAATAAATGGGTGTTTTTATCTCAGAGGATTTGACATGGATATCACACATAAACCAGCAAGTCAAGAAAGCCCACCAACGCCTTTACTACCTAGATGCCTAAGGAGGTTAGGCCTTCACACCCAGAACACCGTGTCGGGGTGTATTATTGCCTGGTATGGCATTTGCACCCTTCAGAAATGAGAATCCCTGCAGAGAGTGGTATTAATGACAGCTGAGCGAATCAGCCGATGTGCTCTTCCCAAACTAGAGAAAATATGCATCAGAAAGTGCAGGACCGAGGCCATCAAAATAGTTAAAGATCCCAGTCACCCCAATAATGACCTATTCACACTAATTCGGACAGGACGGCACTACCGCAGTCTCAAGGCCAGCACAGAGAGACTCAGGATGAGCTACTTTCCTCAAGCAATTTGGATCCTTAATGAAGAAATTGCCAGGGGACAGCACTAAACATCGTCTGAAACCCATAAAACTCCATGGCATCTACGTATATTCCTGACTATACATACTGTATATACACCAAATGCATTCTCAGTACTACTTTGAACACTACCATTTACAGTACTTCCTCATACACTATGACACTTTGCTACTCAACACCAAAACGTTTGCACATTTGTTAACTTATTCCATCCATCAATCTTCTAAAGCCACTTGTCCTATGTAGGGTCGCGGATAGTGCTGGAGCCTGTTGTTTACTTACTGTATATTGTTATTTATTTAATACATATTATAGCATGCATGTACATACATGTGAGTATGTATGCACAGTATGTGTAGGAATATGTACTCTATATACTGTATATGGGTATATTTGTGTTTGTATGTACAGTATGTGTGTGTGTATATATATATATATATATATATATATATATATATACAGGTGCATCTCAATAAATTACAATGTCGTGGAAAAGTTCATTTATTTCAGTAATTCAACTCAAATTGTGAAACTCGTGTATTAAATAAATTCAATGCACACAGACTGAAGTAGTTTAAGTCTTTGGTTCTTTTAATTGTGATGAGTTTGGCTCACATTTAACAAAAACCCACCAATTCACTATCTCAAAAAATTAGAATACATCATAAGACCAATAAAAAAAATATTTTTAGTGAATTGTTGGCCTTCTGGAAAGTATGTTCATTTACTGTATATGTACTCAGTACTTGGTAGGGGCTCCTTTTGCTTTAATTACTGCCTCAATTCAGCGTGGCATGGAGGTGATCAGTTTGTGGCACTGCTGAGGTGGTATGGAAGCCCAGGTTTCTTTGACAGTGGCCTTCAGCTCATCTGCATTTTTTGGTTTCTTGTTTCTCATTTTCCTCTTGACAATACCCCATAGATTCTCTATGGGTTTCAGGTCTGGTGAGTTTGCTGGCCAGTCAAGCACACCAACACCATGGTCATTTAACCAACTTTTGGTGCTTTTGGCAGTGTGGGCAGGTGCCAAATCCTGCTGGAAAATGAAATCAGCATCTTTAAAAAGCTGGTCAGCAGAAGGAAGCATGAAGTGCTCCAAAATGTCTTGGTAAACGGGTGCAGTGACTTTGGTTTTCAAAAAACACAATGGACCAACACCAGCAGATGACATTGCAACCCAAATCATCACAGACTGTGGAAACTTAACACTGGACTTCAAGCAACTTGGGCTATGAGCTTCTCCACCCTTCCTCCAGACTCTAGGACCTTGGTTTCCAAATGAAATACAAAACTTGCTCTCATCTGAAAAGAGGACTTTGGACCACTGGGCAACAGTCCAGTTCTTCTTCTCCTTAGCCCAGGTAAGACGCCTCTGATGTTGCCTGTGGTTCAGGAGTGGCTTAACAAGAGGAATACGACAACTGTAGCCAAATTCCTTGACACGTCTGTGTGTGGTGGCTCTTGATGCCTTGACCCCAGCCTCAGTCCATTCCATGTGAAGTTCACCCAAATTCTTGAATCGATTTTGCTTGACAATCCTCAAGGCTGCGGTTCTCTCGGTTGGTTGTGCATCTTTTTCTTCCACACTTTTTCCTTCCATTCAACTTTCTGTTAACATGCTTGGATACAGCACTCTGTGAACAGCCAGCTTCTTTGGCAATGAATATTTGTGGCTTACCCTCCTTGTGAAGGGTGTCAATGATTGTCTTCTGGACAACTGTCAGATCAGCAGTCTTCCCCATGATTGTGTAGCCTAGTGAAGCAAACTGAGAGACCATTTTGAAGGCTCAGGAAACCTTTGCAGGTGTTTTGAGTTGATTAGCTGATTGGCATGTCACCATATTCTAATTTTTTGAGATAGTGAATTGGTGGGTTTTTGTTAAATGTGAGCCAAACTCATCACAATTAAAAGAACCAAATACTTAAACTAGTTCAGTCTGTGTGCATTGAATTTATTTAATACACGAGTTTCACAATTTGAGTTGAATTACTGAAATAAATTAACTTTTCCAAGACATTCTAATTTATTGAGATGCACCTGTATATATATATATATATATATATATATATATATATAAATGTGTGTGTGTGTATGTGTGTCTTATCTATTCTTTAAATGCTCTCTTTTTGTGAACACATTTCTATGCACAATTCTATTAAACTGGAGCTGACCTGCAGAAAAATAATTTCACTGCCTATGCCTGTGTGTATACTGTACGTGTGTGACATATAAAGAAGACTTTGACTTTGACAAAAGGTAGATACTTTGAAGAAGCAATAATATCAGACAGATTTGATTTGTTGGTAACACTTTACAATAACTTTTTATTCGTTAACATTAGGTAACAACATTACTTAACAAGAACAATCAATGAACAATACTTTCACAGCACTTATTAATGTTGTTTAATAAATTCCAAAATGTTTTAATTAAAAGTTGTATATGTTAACATGAGCTAACATGAACTAACAATAAACAACTGTATTTTCTTAAATTAGCATTAAACAAGATTAATAAATGCTGTACAAAAATATTGATACAGGAATATTCTGGGTTCAGTACAAGTTAAGCTCAATCGAAAGCATTTGTGGCATAATATTGATTACCACAAAAATTTATTTCGACTCGTCCGTCATTTTCTTTCAAATCTGGGTTACAGTGAGGCACTTACAATGGAAGTGAATGGGGGCAATCCTTAAATGTTAAAATTCTCACTTTTTCAAAAGTAAACAATATCAGAATCAGAATCAGTATCAGCTTTATTGCCAAGTATGCTTACACATACAAGGAATTTGTCTTGGTGTCAGGAGCTTCCAGTGTACAACAATACAAAAACAGCAGCAAGACATAGATAATAATAAAAAATAAAAAATAGTTATACACATACGTACATACACACACAGACACACACATACATACATACACACATACACATACGTAGTGCAATCTAATACAAATCTGTTATCTGTTATGTACAGTGCAAATACAAATCTGTTATGTACAGTGCAAATGTTTTTTTTGTTTTTTTTTTCAGAGGAATGAAATGGCAGAAGAGGTTGGATGTGTTGGATAAATATAAAAAAAGAATAAACTATGTATTGCACATAGTTATTGCTCAATGGGGCAATTTAACTGTTCATGGATAGCCTGAGGGAAAAAACTGTTCCTGTGCCTGACGGTTCTGGTGATCAGTGCTCTGAAGCGTCAGCCAAAAGGCAACAGTTCAAAAAGGTAATGGGCAGGGTGAGTGGGGTCCAGAGTGATTTTTCCAGCCTTTTTCCTCACTCTGGAAGTGTATAATTTTTGAAGGGGGGGGGGGGCAAGGGGCAACCAATAATCCTCTCAGCATTCCGAACTGTCCTTTGTAGTCTTCTGATGTCTGATTTTGTAGCTGAACCAAACCAGACAGTTATTGAAGTGCAGAGGACAGACTCAGTGACCGCTGAGTAAAACTGTATCAGCAGTGCCTGTGGCAGGTTGAATTTCCTCAGCTGTCGAAGGAAGTACAACCTCTGCTGGGCCTTTTTCACAATGGAGTCAATGTGTGTCTCCCACTTCAGGTCATGTGAGATGGTAGTGCCCAGGAACCTGATTGACTCCACTGCTGCCACAGTGCTGTTTAGAATGGTGAGGGGGGTCAGTGTTGGGGTGTTCCTCCTAAAGTCCACAATCATCTCCACCGTTTTGAGCATGTTCAGCTCAAGGTTGTTTTGACTGCACCAGACAGCCAGCTGTTCAACCTCCCTTCTGTATGCAGACTCATCGTCATCTCGGATGAGGCCGATGACAGTGGCGTCATCTGCAAACTTCAGGAGCTTGACAGAGGGGCCCTTGGCGATGCAGTCATTGGTGTAGAGGGAGAAGAGTAGTGGGGAGAGCCCCTATCCCTGGGGGACACCAGTGCTGATTGTACAGGTGCTGGAAGTGAGTTCCCCTGTCTCACAAGCTGCTGCCTGTCTGTCAGAAAGCTGGTAATCCACTGACAGATAGACGTGGGAACAGAGAGCTGGTGTAATTTATTCTGGAGTATAGCTGGGATGATGGTGTTGAAAGCCGAACTGAAGTCCACAAAAAGGATCCTTGCATATGTCTCTGGTCTGTCCAGATGTTGTAGGATATGATGCAATCCCATGTTGACTGCATCATCCACAGACCTGTTTGCTCGATAAGCAAATTGAAGGGGATCTAGTAAGGGTCCAGTGATGTTCTTCAGGTGGGCCAACACCAGTCTCTCAAATTATTTCATGACCACAGACATCAGGGTGACAGGTCTGTAGTCATTAAGTCCTGTGATTTTTGGTTTCTTTAGGACAGGAATAATGATTTTTAATGAGCGTTTGAAGCAGCATGGGACTTCACACTGCTCCAGTGATCTATTGAAGATCTGTGTGAAGATGGGGGCCAGATGGTTAGCACAGGATCGAAGACATGCTGGTGAGACGCCATCTGGGCCTGAAGCTTTCCTCGTCTTTTATTTCCGAAAGACGCGGCTCACATCATCTTCACAGATCTTAAGTGCAGGTTGAGTAGCAGGAGGGGGGAGGAGGGGGGGTTGCAGGAGGTGTTGGTGTTTGTGTGAAGTGAAGGTCAGAGTGGGTGTGGGGTGTGAGATTGGGCCTTTCAAATCTGCAGTAGAACACATTCAGGTTGTCAGCCAGTTGTTGGTCCACCACAGGGTTGGGGGCAGGAGTCCTGTAATTCGTAAGTTGTTTCATGCCACTCCACACTGATGCAGGGTCGTTAGGTGAAAACTTGTTTTTCAGCTTCTCGGAGTATCTTCTTTTAGCCACTCTGATTTCCTTGTTCAGTGTGTTCCTGGCCTGATTGTACAAGACTTTATCCCAATCCCTGTAAGCATCCTCTTTGGCCTGACGAAGCTGCCTGTGCTCTGCTGTAAACCACGGTTTGTCATTGTTGAACTTTAAATAAGTCCTAGTAGGAATGCACATATCCTCACATAAACTGATATATGATGTAACAGTATATGTGAGCTCGTCCAGGTCTGTGGCTGCAGCCTCAAAAACACTCCAATCTGTGCAATCGAAGCAGGCTTGTAGTTCCCCCTCTGCTTCATTGGTCCATCTCTTTACAGTCCTTACTACTGGCTTGGTTGATTTTAATTTCTGCCTGTAGGTTGGAAGAAGATGAACCAGACAGTGATCAGAGAGTCCCAAAGCTGCTCTAGGGACAGAGCGATATGCATCCTTTATTGTTGTGTAGCAATGATCCAGTATGTTCCTATCTCTGGTGGGGGCATGTAATGTGCTGTTTGTATTTGGGCAGTTCACGTGTGATATTTTCTTTTTTAAAATCCCCAAGAATAATAATAATTGAGTCCGGGTATTGTTGTTCTGTGTCTGATTTGATCAGCCAGCTGTTGCAGCGCCGCATTCAAACACGTGTTTGGCGCGATATACACACTCACCAGAATAAACTAGGAAAACTCCCGCGGCAAGTAGAACAGCTTACAGTTAATAAAGATCGCTTCCAATTTAGCACATCCTCTTTAACGTTGTTACATCTGTACACCAACTTTCATTGATGTAAAAGCATGTTCCACCGCCTCTCGTTTTCCCCATTAACTCCGCGATGCGATCCGCTCTGAACAGCTGAAAGCCCGGCAGATGTAACGCGCTGTCCGGAATGGCTTCACTCAGCCAGGTGTCTGTGAAGCACAAGGAAGCACAAGGAAGCAGAGGTTGAAAAGTCCTTGTTTGTGCGGGTGAGGAGATGTTGTTCGTCCTTTTTGTTAGGAAGAGAGCGGAGATTCACTAGATGAATGCTCGGCAGTGTTGTTCAAAAGCCCCGCAGACGGAGTTTGACCAGCACACTGGCTCGTCTTCCTCGCCTGCATCTCCTGAACAACAAAGCTGCGCCTCCAACTAAAATGTCTAGCAAAATGTCTGAATATTCAAAAACCGGAAAAAGACTGTCTGGTATAAGCTGTCGAATGTTCAGTAGTTCGTCTCTGACTGGAAAAAGATTACTAAACACAGGACAAACAAACAAAAACAACAAAACAATAGGAGCGCTCCACACCGAGGCAGCCATCCGGGGCGCCATCATGATGTACATGTACAATATGCATGTTAACTTGATTTTAGTCTGATAAAATCGCTTGCTAACATTGTCTGTGTAAAGTTATATCCAATTTTACCGCTTCGCTGCCATGATGGCATAATGCTGTAAACACTTAAACCCTAAAACGACTGTAAAAATGACGATTTAAGCAATTTTACAGATCAAATAATGCAGAAGTTTTAACAGAAGAATTCATGTAAGTGCTTTTATAAAATAATAAGCTTCACATTTCTGTGTTTTAACTTTCCAAAAATTGGCCCCATTCACTTCCATTGTAAGTGCCTCACCATAACCTTGATGTTTGCTTCTTTTTTATTTTTTTATTTATTATTTTTGTGGTAATCAACATGATGCCACAAATGCTGTCGATTGAGCTTAACTTGGATTGAACCTGGAATATTCCTTTGATAAGTTCATGGTACCTAATGCACTAACTAATGATAACAAATAGAACTTTACTGTAAATTGTTACTGATTTGTTTAATATTTTTGGTGTCTACATAATTCCCATCATAGTTTATATTTCATAGTTTTAATGACTTTACTATTGTTGTAAAATGTGGACTTAGATATGAACATTAGAATTGGTATTGTCATATTAATTACTCTAAAGCTCATAAATGTTATTCCCTAACTTTATCAAACAGTAAAACCAGAGCTCTCTGCTGTCACTGGTTGATTTCTTGCTGATCAAATACACGTCGTTCACATTTGATATTTTGGACTCTAATATAAATGCCATGACAACATGAGCAGCTGTCCGTGACTGCAGAGATTATTGCTTTATGACTTTACTGCCCTCCTGGTGATGAGTGTCATTATATGAGCTCATCTGTGATCAGTTTCCCCCACCCAACTACAAACCTTTGCCTTTACAGGAGTACAACTGAAACTGGCTTTAGATCAGTAACAAAGTGCAACCTATATCAGCATCATTTATTACTCTACCACCCACCAACCCTTCACCCCATCGCAAGTTCTTCCTTTTCCCAGCCGCAAACATTTGGAATCACATGTGTTGTTCTGTGTGACGAGCTGAAGATCATTTTGTGTGGAAAATATTTTGGAAAACTTCACAGCAAAGAACCTAAAACCCCCAGTTATACAGAGACAATGCCGTCCACAGAAAAGCTACTGCATTTCTTGTCAAGTGCATTTGTAAGTGCAGCCGGTGTGGCTGTTTTGGGTTATGGGATGTCTACAAATTGGGCTGAATCCACTCTCAGCTGCTCACCCATTACAAGTGATTTATTCAATGGGACTGCCAAGCTCAAAATCCGTCTTTTTAATGGCACTGAGGAAAAAAATTCCTGCCCGAGGTTTGATCAATTTGGAGAATCTGTTCAAGGTAAGTTGTATATGTTTGGCTTCAGATAAAATCATTTCGATTTTTGTCATGCTGGATTGTGCAGTTTTACATCTTAAACTGTGAATTCATGCTGTGGTCTCTCAGGAATCATATCAGACAAATTACAATAATTTAAATTCAAGTTTAAAACGTCAAAGGCATTTTTGGATTTACTGTAGATTTCAATGAATTATGTAAACAGTGGCCCTAAAAACGATTTAAATACGTAAGCCACACTTAAAAATGTATGAATGTCGTTGCATTAGAAAACAAAATAGTGGCATTACCCCCTAAAAATGGTCTGTTTGCAATGATACAACAACAGATACAGTATTCTGTCAAGTGGCAGTAAAAAAAGAAAGAAAGAAAAAAGCTAACGTGAGCACATTTTAAATGCAAAATATTTCAGAAAATGAAGTTTGCACTGCAAAATGTTATATTGTTTTAAATGATCAAATAATAGATATACTGTTCAAAAGGAAAACAAATGGCATTTGCACACTTTATGGTTGTCAAATGTTAGTGGCACATGTTCATAGATAATGTATTGAATGACCAGACTGATCTCACAGTGAAACTGAAAACAGTGGGTTGACTTTTCTTTAGCTAAAATCGGTCTGTGCTTACCGAAATTCGAAACACTGCCACCAGTGGCCAAAGTGGTAAGCGTTGTTGGGCTTATGGGTGTGTGTGAGCTCCATTTTCCGTGTTTAAAGTCCACAGGGGGGCACCAAAAGCGAGTTGTCAAACGAGTTGTTTTCAGCTGTACAGGCTGTAACACAGTGAAGAGGAATGCGTATTTTAAAAACTGAACCCCCCCATCCCAAACCCCAAACCTAAACATAACCATCAGTGGAGTAAAAATGTACAGTAATGTTGAAAAGGAAAAATGCAACTTCTGCATCATGCTCGTCACTGATTATGCAAACACACTTCCTGGTTTTAACACGAGATCCAAACCCAGCTCACACAACACATTCCGGTCGCACCACAGGGGAAGGTTAACATGCTGGAGCCAATGCAAAAATCAGATCCTAGGGTACCGGAACTCTTGGAAACAACATCGATTTTCCCATGTGTGGTTACTCTGCTAGTACACCTGTGTGAACTTAAGGTGAACTGACAACATATACACTCAAAAACGTATTTTAGCCTATTTTTAAGATTTACGCATTCAATTTCATTAAATTCCATCAAATTGAACTGTGCAATGTTTTACAAAATTAAATTGATAAATATATTTTTTTATTTTAGTGTATCTACTAAAATCCCTGTTGAGATCAGTTGATTAAAAGTCATTGCAAAAATGGCTCAGAAAAGAGAAGTTATTTCTGAGAAAAGCTCTAGCAGCATTTGTTTGCACATGCCACTTATGGCTTGATATTTTGTTTTCTTGTGCAGTGACAGTCAGACATGTTTAAGTGTTGCTTAAATGTTCAAATACATTTTGAGGACACCGTATACAAAATTAACACCAATAAGCACAATAAAAGGTAATGAAATAGCCACTGAAATAGCTAACAAGCTGAAAATGGTCAACTTACGGTGACCTTTTTCAGGAACTTGGGCTGCCATTCAGTCAAAATCACACAAGAAATTATGTTGCTGGAATTGTCATGGGTTATGCAAATGTGCACTTTTTACTCATCTGTCACAATACATGCCTATTCTCTCTCTCTCTCTCTCTCTCTCTCTCTCTCTCTCTCTCTCTCTGGTTCTTAGTGTTTCAGCGTCTCATATCAGTAGGTGGAGCTCCAATTATCCTGCATGGTCTGGTTGTGGCCCTGTTGGTAGTGGCTCTTTTGGGGTCTGCAGGCAGTATTCTTGTCACTCTGTATAACAGCTTCAGTAATCCATATCAGACCTATATGGGACCAATAGGGCTGTACGCATGCAGTGGACTCAGTGGTAAGAAAACAGACACACACGCATACACACACACCCACGTTTGTTTCGCTATATTGATAGACTCCATTGATTTCATGGCTGGCAAGTGATATTTTCTATCCCCTAACCGTAAACCTGACCTTCACAGGAATTTAAGCACATTATTTAAAGATAAACATGATTAGGCTGAATAATGAGCCATTTTTTACTAGTGAGGTTTACTATGTCAATGCGGTCATTTTTGATAAATCATAAACTTGTGAGGTTGGGCCTTGCAAAAATATAGCCAAACCTGAGCACACATGCACACACACACACACACACACACACACGCGTGTGTTATAATTGTCAATGACAATAACTAAATTGAAACGTTGTTGAATAAAAATAAAAACATAATTGGAAAAAAAATGAAACTGAACTAAAATAAATTTTCATAACTTAACCCCATTTCCTAACCAGTGTTCAAATTGAGTTAGAGCTCTTGGGGGGGTCCCCTTACACCGACCCAAAATTTGGCCTTTTTCTCTCTTCTTACTGCTGTTATCCAGCGCTATTTTTACCTTCTTTTGCAAAGCTGTGAAAGTGCAAACGTTGATTTTTTCTTTTGCTGTTGGGGCAAAGGGGTAAGCAAATGTTTTATTTGCTGTGGTCCCCCATTCACCACCATTCACATTTATTTAACTATGACGACTTCCACTTCTAACATGTAGTGTTAGATAAATACCGGCAAAACAACCTGCATATTAACCATGTGCATATTACTTAACCTCTAGCAATGGTTTAGTTCTAAGATTGAAGATGATTTTATGTTAGTAATTTAGGTGTACCAACAATCATAAATCAAAGAAGAGTTATATCTTGCCATTACTGAGAGGTAAAAATGAGGATCTACTGTCTGTAAATTCCTTCAGAAAACACCAGGGGACCCTCCTCCTCCCCAAGTAAATTTTTTTGGGCCTTATGGAAATCCATTATCAAATGTAACAAAATAAATAAATGTTACAGTAATACAATAACTTTGACCCGCTAAAAATCCTGAAACTAGAATAAGAAATAAAATGAAATTAGAAAACACTGAAAAAAACTAAAACTAAACTATAAAGTGGAAACCAAAGAAAACTAAACTAAATTGAAAAATAATAACAATAATAATAATAATTTGACAAAATAACATTTTTAAAACTATAATAAGCCTGACAATCACACACACATCAGGAACTAATGGCATTTTTCCACTGCACGTTACGGTTCGACTCGACTCGACTCTGCTCGCTTTACTTTTCTGAGCTTGCTTTAGTGTCGACTCAACGTGGGTGGGATTATAGGCTGATCGTCACAGTTGCGCCACCTGTACTGCCGTGACATCATCTTAAACGCGACACAAACATTACTGACCATAAACAATAACACCACCGCTAGCTGTTAGCTGCTAGCTCATTGTGCTGCATTAAGCAGTTGTTGCATGGTGATTTTACACAAGTGTAACAGTTAAATTGGCCTGGTTGTTTTAGAAGCAAGATTTCCAGTAGCTGGTCAACTAAATAAAGTGAAGCTTTCAAGCAGAATATAGAGTTAACGTAACAAAACGTACTATCCTCATCGTGAACTCCAACAACGCCGAGTCCAGGGCACTCTCCCTCCCATTGCTCACCAGTCTATTGCCATAGATAGCATCCATTTGGTCGAACCACTTCCACTTTCTTCTGTTTCAACTACTCCGGCTGTTGTGGTCTTTGATGTTCTGTAGTCACTTTTAAGTTTTTTTTAACTTTTCCCTACATTGTTGGTAAGTCCGGTGGTAGCCGTGTGCGGCCAACAGCTGAGACACTTCCTGAAAGACTTTTTCGTTTCGCGTCATTTCATTAGTCGCTAACGAGAGGAACGTCTGCACCTCGATTATTGACCACGCCGTGGTTTTGCACACAGCCATTTCTTTGTACAATTTGAAAGTCGCGTGAACAAATGATATTGCTGTCGCTGTTGCTAACTTTAAAACTAGCGGGTTGATGTCCCATATCCAGTGACGCTGGTAGTGACGATTCTCTTTGACCAATCAGTGATCTGCAGGGTTTTGACGTCACATTTAGTATCGGCTCGGCTCGCTTGGAACCATGACCGAGGTGGTACTAAAAAAGTATCAGGTACCAGGTACTATCCACAGTGGAAAACCCCAAAAAAGCGAGCAGATTCGAGTCGAGTCGAGCTGTACCGTGCAGTGGAAAAGCCCAATAATAAGACATTTGAATCACATAGATTTTACTGTAGTCTTCTGCTATTATATGGTGGAGTCCAAAAGTCTGAGACCACTTTTGAAAATATATTTAGCAATATGTTGCCATTTAAAACAAATATCACAACTGATATTATCAGCATAAAAACTGGAGTGAAAAGTTCAACTGAAAATTAACATGAATTCTGAGAAAACTGTCCCCTATTTGCTGATGATCCAAAGAGCATCTTGTGAGCTTCAATAAAAGCCAGGAAATATGAAGCTTTGTACAAAAGAGTTAACATGGTCAAATTTGCTTACATTTGACCAAGAAATAGATCAGAATCTTACATATCTTACACGTCTTCTTTATTTTACATCATAACTTAAATAACCTTAAATTTACATTTTTAAAAATCCTAAAATCTTGGTTTATTTCCCTATTTAAATAAAAAAAAAAAAAAAATGTCAGAGTTCCAGTGTGGTCTTTTGCACTCCTCTTTATTTCAATAATATATCTATTTCATAGTGAACTGTGTACCCTCCCCTGCTCTATCTGTCTCTTCCCATGTCCAGCATGTGTGGCGACCCTAGCACTGATCCTGTATGTGCTGAACGTGTACCCGGTTCAGATGTTCCAGGCGCTTGTGTTTGCCAAAGCGGAAAACGTAAGGTTAAGGCAAGAGAAGACTGAACTGCTGGTGGGATTCTTCCTTCTGATACCGTACATCTGCGCCAACATGATCGCCATCCTGGTGGTCTTTCTGTACGTCCACACCGCACAGACACGCCGCAAAGTGCAGGAGAAACCCACAGAGGATACACCGCAAGATATCATGATGTTCTAACACTGCATCACAAACTCACAGCCATCAATTCCAATCCTGCTCAACTTCAAGTTAAGTTCATTATTTTGATACTGCCACATTAACTGCAAAGTGATTTGCAGCAATAATCTGAACTGAAATAGAATTTAACTATGGCCACAGAGTTGTAGTAGTTTCAGTGGCCCCAAAAAGTATTTGGACACTTAAACTCACACTGACTGTCATTGCATTACATAACGAAATATCAAACCAAGTGGCAGCTGCAAACAAATAATGCTAGAACTTTCTTTTTTTTTTACTTTGAAACAACTGGTTATTTTTAATGGATGTATGAAGTCACTTCCCCTCAAGTTTACATGATGGACATGTTCCATTAACATATGATGACCAGAAAGTGTCCAAAGAATTTTTGTCTTCATTTTGGACAGTATATCTACTGTTTTATAACTTTAACCTTAGAAAGTTGTTTTTTTTTTTTTTTAATGAAATGCTTTGCTTTAAGATAAACACTACTTGGTGAAATATTTTGTTATCTAATGCAATGACACTCATGCAGACCTTGTGTGGAGAATATACAAGCTCCAAATTCTTTTAAAGATGCTTCATAAATATAATTTATCTGTCTTTAATAAGACCTTAAAATCATATAAATGATGCATAACTGGTTATTAAGATATCATGTTCCTTCTCTTAATGCTTCTGGACTTTTTTTGCCATAAATATTTAGTCTTGCTGCTTATGCATAATTTTTTTATTAACAGAAAATATATGTCTGTTTTTTATAATAAACTGTTAAATATATTTGAATTGTGTTAATTCGTACATGCTACAAATAATTTGTAAATATTGCCTTAATTATTTATTACAATAATAAATCTTTTAGAATGCCAATGTGTGTGTGTGTGTGTGTGTGTGTGTGTATACAGTATATATATATATATATATATATATATATATATGTGTGTGTGTGTGTGTGTGTGTGTGTGTGTTTACAGTATATATATATATATATATATATATATATATATATATATATATGTGTGTGTGTGTGTGTGTGTGTGTGTGTTTACAGTATATATATATATATATATATATGTGTGTGTGTGTGTGTGTGTGTGTGTGTGTATACAGTATATATATATATATATATATATATATATATGTGTGTGTGTGTGTGTGTGTGTGTGTGTGTGTTTACAGTATATATATATATATATATATATATATGTGTGTGTGTGTGTGTGTGTGTGTGTGTGTGTGCGTGTTATTTAAGTTTCTGAAGTATTTTAGAAATAATTGGGAAGGTCTACAACATGAAATATTAAATTAATTGACTGATCAAATCTAAACTATCAATAAACTACATGGATAAATTATGAAATAAGAGCTGACAGGTCATTGTGAGTCATAATGTGACGTCATTTTCCAGAATTTACAGCATGAGCTGAGCTTTTGGACCCTGGGCTTGGTGAATTTATGATGTCATTATTAGATAAGACTTCCAAGGCGTGTGCTGGGCTTCAGCCAGCAGGGAGCACCAGGGGTGTGTTTATATTTCTGCTAAAAATTCAGCTCACTGCTGCCCTCTGTGTGCAATACAAGGTTTTACTCGCATTAGTTCAGCAAAAGGGCAAAGGTCAATCACAACAGACAATTAAGCTGTCAGATGTACTCAGTCACTAATTTTTTGTTTTGTTTATTTCTGCACAGATTCATTTATTTATTTAATTATTTATTTATGGAACAATATTCCTCTGTCCCACTTTACCAGTACTGCCAGAAAAAAATCTGGTATTTGTTCAAAAGGGGGTCATCAGAGGTTCTTCTTCCCAGTATTGACTATTTCTTTATTTTTGTTTTTGACTAAGCTAGGAGACATCCCTTTGTATAAAGGTATGATGACAGGTAATGTTGCATTTGGATCATAATTAAAAGTGCCACAACATGTAACATATCCAAAAGTGTCCCACTGTGCCCATATTCACCCTACTGTGTATCAAAACCTAAAAAACATTCAGTGTCATATTTATGTTATTTTAGTTAGTTTTGGAGTTATGAAAAAATATTTTAGTTTAGTTTAAGTTTTTTCCCCCAATCATTTCAGTTTTTGTATTTGTTTCAGTTAATGAAAATATTTTCATTTAGTTTTTGTTTTAGTTAACGATAATAACACTGCCACCAGGCAAAAATAAATGTAACTTAGTTTGATATTTTCTTATTAAATGGAATGACATTAATACAGTCATGTATGGTGAACTTAAAACAGTATTCAAGAAAAACATTCCCAAATGTTTATAATGTTTTATAAATGTCATTTATTTGTTTTTAACTTCTCTACAAGAACTTAAAAATCATATAAATGATGTATCAGATAATTGTTCCTTTTATTAAGAAAGTCTGATCGCTTAGAAATATAATAGCACATAATATCTCTTCTTAGAAAGTCAAATACTGTACATGTAAAGTGCATTTCAGGGAATTCTGACTAAACTCTCCTCCTCCAAATCATTAGAAATCTGAGCTGACGCCGCAGTCAAACTCAGCCTAGCTCTGAACTTAACCTGATTCAACATGTATAACCTCATCCACATTAGACTTTTTGACGTAACCTATCTTACACAACTATCAGCTGCTGTCACCCCCATCAACTCCAGCATCATCTTTATTCTATACTTTTTGTCAGGCTGTTTTAATAGGTCAAATACATACTTTACATTGAAGTAAAAAGTTTACAGTAAACTTTACGACTTTTCCTTATGTTATGAGAGCTGAATATATACAACATTTCAATTTGGTGTCTCGGAGTCCATCTGAGGTGTTTAAAAAAATTATAAATGTATTTAATACATTTTAACATGCTAAGTTTATTTTTGTATACACACTGTAGCAGCACAATCCTGCCACTTGTTTATTTTGATTAGCTTTATTGGATCTTTTATGATGTTTTCTTTTTCTTTTTTTTCTTGAGGGGCAAATTGACCCCAAATAGAAGCAATATTATTGGATAACAATCAATATCTGAAAAATGCATGTAAACTTTGTGAGAACAAGAGGGTTTAAGCTTCAATAATATGAAGATATTATATGTTTTATAGGTATATATTATATGTAGATATTATATACAAATGTAAATATCTATCTGTTGGGTTATGGGAGCATGCCAAACATTTTAAGGTGAAATAACAGCTAAAAACAAGGATTATTTCAACATTAATATTATAATTTTTACGCATAGAGCACTGGGATATCTGAGACACCAAAAATTAAGAAAGTAAAATCAGTTTCAACAGAATACGAGGATTAAAGCATCTCAGTGAACTAGAGACACAGTAAAGTTTCCAATGTGTCTTATGGTCAATGTGAAAAGCCGTTTACATTTTACTTCTGTAATGTGACGTATTTCCAATTAAAACATGATATTGGATAAGAAAAAAAATAAATATAGAGGGACTTTATCAATCTGGAATTGATTGGAACATGAAAAGTGGGCATTACATATCAGAACTGAGCCACACCTGAAAAGCCATTTGCCTGGATAACATTATATGATAGCCTGCGTGGCAAAGGAAAGTTGTTTCTGAGGAAGAGGAAGTTAATATAGTTTAATTATGAAGACAAAACAAATTGTTTTTAGACTGACATGCATTATGAATCCTTCATGATAACACCAGGAACTAACATTAAGAAAGCAAAACAGGGTAAATATTGATCAAGTTGACTTTCTTATTTTCTTTTTTTTAAACACAAGTTGTTTTTAATAAATCAAAGAAAAAAAATCTCTCTCTCTCTCTCTCTCTCTCTCTCTATATATATATATATATAATGTTGCAGAATGTTGGGAAAAGATAATTAAGACCCATAAATGACACTGATCAGAGATCAGGTGACATATGGGCATCTTTGTGAGGATTAGGTGGACGTTCACACGTGATGCTTCTCAAATGCTCTACTTCAAAGGGAATCTCTCAGGAGGGCATTTGGTATGCAAACACACTTTTGAATTATATCAGGAATGGAGGAAAATCTTCTTTCCTTTGTTCTATAGCTTTCTTTCTCTCTCTCTCTGTCTCTCTGAGCACACAGGCTCCTAAACTCAAAGTCACTTGAAGGGTGTGAAAGGATTAGGAAAAGACCCTCTGTAATGCTGAAACACAATTCCCCTCTAAAAATATAAACCTGTATCACAGAGCTCACACACACACACACACACACACGCACGCACGCACGCACACACACTCAAACCAACTAAAGGTAGCAAATAAACAAAACATTCTGAATTCATGATTTAATAATCAGGGACTGTTAAAACTTTTACTTCAGCTGCTCCTTTTAAATGTTAAGATCCTTCAGAAGGATCTGCAGAGTTACAGGTGCTACACACAGCCAGAAATAGCACAAAGTTAGGCGGACTTTCCCTTATTTTACTCTTATCATGAGTTCTTCTGGTGTTTTGGAATAAAAGTATCCATCCTACTTTCTCCATATGACCTCACTGTGAATGGACGGGCCAAGTTTCTGAACACCATTTTGGTGCTGTTCATTGGTGGAGTGTGTGTGAGGCCATGGGTATGATGTATGTATTGAGGAATATACTTTAGGTATCTATGGGGAATTCCATTTGCCACTCTGGGATAATGCTGCTTGCAACTGCTGGTCTTGGATCAGTTTTCCCAACTCAAATTCAAACCTTAATTACTAGTGAGAAGGGGAGAGCTGACTCTAGATCACTTGAGTGGCTGCTGTCTTCATTTCTGAAATAATTTTTAATTGTTTAAATAGTGTAATTCTTGCAATTCAAACATAGTTTTTAGATTATGGTTGCATTGAAAACTGATTCATAGTTGGCAACATTCCTTTTTAATTCTAATATACAGTATTGTGCGAACGTTTTAGGCACTTGTGAAAAATATTGCATAGTGAGGATGTCTTCAAAAATAATGACATAAATAGTTTTCATTTATCACTTAATATCATACAAAGACCAGTAAACATAAAAAAAGAGCTAAATCAATATTTGGTCTGACCACCTTTGCCTTTAAATAGCACCAATTCTCCTAGATACACCTGGACACAATTTTTCTTGGTTGTTGGGAGATAGGATGTTCCAAGCTTCTTGGAGAATTCGCCACAGTTCTTCTATCTATTTAGTCTGTCTCAATTGCTTCTGTCTCTTTATGTAATCCCAGACTGACTCGATGCTCATTGGGGGGCTCTGTGGAGGTCATGCCATTTGTTGCAGGGTTCCCTGTTCTTCTATTCTATTCCATTTGAACAAGGAATGTTTGGGAGTCTAAAATGTATATTTCCTATTAACACACTTAAGCTGAAGATATAAATAACCATCTTAAGACAAATGCTTTTGTGTAACATCTTACTGTATATGCATAAGACTTTTTCACAGTACTGTAAATCCATTATCATTTAAATTAATAAGCGTTTCAATCCAACTTGAAACAAGTTATGTATGACTTTGGTGAAGATAAATTAATTAGACCCTTTCCTTGAACTAGTGAAGAAAACTCTCTCCACTGGAACTTTCAAAACTTTTCTAGTCATCACTGCATGACATGATTATGATCGGTGTTGGGTGTAATCCAATTACAAAGTAATTATTTAATGTAGTGTAATTACTTTTAGTCAAAAAAGTAGTGTAATGCATTACATTTTAAATTCTTGTTATCAGATTACAGTTACTGACTTTCAGTTATTTTAATTGCTTTTAAGTACATTATAGACTTATACTTATTTCCATGGGCGGCTCCAGGGCTGGGCTACCGGGGCTTAAGCCACGAATGATTTGATCATCTTTTTGTAGTGATGCCATAAGTACCAGTGCTTGGGTATCAAGCTGATTTGAAAACATATTACATTTTATTATTTTAACATTACATTTTAAAGTTAGGGTAATATAGGCCTACTGTATATAAATGAATGATTCATGTCTTTCTATGGTATTGACGACACCAAATACAGACTCAGTTCAATACCTATGAACTGTCTTGTCGGCTGCTGCTTTACAGCGCTCATATAGCCTATAGGCCGTGTCTCGTTTCGAAGGCTGCGTCCTCCGGAGGTCGCATTTGTCGGCTGCATATGTCATCGAGGCTGTCTTATTTCAGAAAAGCGAGTAGGACACTCCGAATGCAGCCTTCGAATGCAACCTTCTTTCATGGAAATTTGGAGGATGCATGAGGTGTATCCTTCGTGGGCACTCACAACCCACAATTCTTTGCTTCAACGGAAATTAACATAATTTGACTAAAAAAAATAAATAATTTGCCCGTAAATAAGATGTTCAAATGCAAGTAATGTTAATTCCCAAGTTGAAGTACCTCAGTAGACGGGTGCAGAGTATACAATAAGTATAATTATAGTAATATATAATTAAAATAAAGTATTATATACTAAAAGTACACCTGTAAAATCTATTTTCTTTTCTCTCTACATCATTATAACTCCCCTAAAATTTACATCATACACTCCCTTCCAAAGGGACTTTCCTCTCACTCAAAGCGCTCGCTCTTGTTAAAGAGTGGCGTGCTGTCATAGCAGCCATGTTACGTTCTGTTTCCGTTTGTCCTACGAAGTCCATCTCGTTTAAACAAGGCTTGTTTAAAGTAGGACGTTCAATATACTGCAGCCTTCAAACGACGCGTCCTACCTAGCGTGCAGCCTTCGAAATGAGACACAGCTTTTGTGTGCGCATGAAAGAAGAGAGTTTGCGGCATGCGATTGCGGCTGTGTGTCTTGGAAACTGTGTTGAGTTGGTCCATCCAGATGCAGTAAGTACCAAATATTTAGCTATATAACCCTGAAAACAAGGAGTAATATATACAGATGTATTCAAGGGATTTGCTAACTTTAAAGTCAAGAGCCAGGACTTGTTTTGCGTGTTAAGCAAAACTCTTTATTAAGACACGATGCAATAAACTTTAGACCTAGCTATTATTTTTCATCTCTAGAACCAATTTAGCTTGTTTACAACCTGCTTTCTTGTAAATTAACTTAAGCACCAGACGAATCAATGAAAACTGTATACAGCCGTACACAATGTGTGTCAAACTACGGAAAGCCGAAAGGGACAAATAGTGTTTTTTTTTTTTTTTTTATTTTATTTATCACGTTTTAAAGTATAGATGTTAAAAGCATACAATTTCTGATCTTCGAGCGTATCTGAGACAAAAGATGGTGAGACTTTTTTAGTTTACTATATAAATGACACATCATAGTTGTATTCAGATTTTTATTATAAAGTGTATTATATTCTGATATTTCATCAAAGGATGGCCCCATATCCACAGAGATCTGGGCTAAGCCCCGAATGTCCACTGACCCTAGTACCGCCCCTGCTTATTTCTAATATATTATTTATGTAGAATACTTGAATTATGGCCCTGTGATGGGTCACTGTGGAGAAATATGAGGTGCTAAGTGTATGACTTGAGTGTAACAATTAACAAGACAGAAATATAGACATTATTTTGAATTTGTTGAGTGGAAAAGTAAAGTGATAGTAAAGAAATTAGTAATGTGATTACTTTTTCAACGAAATAATTAGCAAAGTAATCTGATTACAATTTTAGAGAAATAATTAGTAATTTTTAGTGGATTACTATTTTGAGATAACTTACCCAACACTGATTATGATTAATATGATTGTGATTATGGCGTATGCGAGGTAGGCTAGTGCATGGAATAGCCTTCTTTTTTTTTTATCTTTTATATTTCTGTTGAATGTTTTATTTATGGAACTGGTGAAAATTTTTTGAATGTCTGAATTGAGACATTTTTAACTACTATTTAAACTATGGAGACAAATATGAATACAGTATATTATATATATATACTGTATATATATATATATATATATATATATATATATATGCGCCGATCAGCCACAACATTAAAACCATCTGCCTAACATTGTGTAGGTCCCCCTCATGCTGCCAAAACAGCACCAACCCACATCTCAGAATAGCATTCAGAGATTATATTTTTCTCACCACAATTGTACAGAGCGGTTATCTGAGTTACCGTAGACTTTGTCAGTTCAAACCAGTCTGGCCATTCTCTGTTGACCTCTCTCTTCAACAAGGCATTTCCGTCCACAGAACTCCTGATCGGAGTAAATTCCAGAGACTGTTGTGTGTGAAAATCCCAGGAAAACAGTTGTTACAGAAATACTCAAACCAGTCCGATTGGCACCAACAATCATTCCACGGTCCAAAACACTGAGATCATATTTTTTCCCCATTCTGATGGTTGATGTGAGCATTAACTGAAGCTCCTGACCTGTATTTGCATGATTTTATACACTGCACTGCTGTCACGCAACTGGCTAATTTGATAATCGCATGGATGAATGTTGGTGCCAGATGGGCTGGTTTGAGTATTTCTGTAACTCCTGATTATTTTCACATTTTCCTTGATCTTTTCAAGTTAATTTATTCAACAAACCTAAATTAAGCTATAGGGATGGTTCACCCAAAAATTAACATTCTCTGATTATTTACTAACCCTAATGTTGTTCCAAATCCCCATAATTTTCTGCCACATGTGGAACCAAAAGATGTTAGGCGGAATGTTAGTCAGTCACCATTCACTTTCATTGCATCTTTTTTACATTCAGTGAACATGAATGGTGACTGAGACAGAACTTTTGCATTCCACAGAAGAAAGTCATATGGGTTTGGAACAACATGAGGGTGAGTAAATGATGATATCAAAAAAAATTTTGGGTGTACTATCCCTTTAGGTGAAGTAGTTATCACTCATATCTCTACACAGCAGCATAAACAAACACTTTCTATACCTTTAAAGATAAAATATGACAAGAGGATGCTGATGCCTTATCCATATGAATGTTTTAGTACACTCATATTCATAATCAAACATCATAAACTTTGCACCCGAAGCAGGATTTATATCATGGCAATGAGAACTAATCTGTAATGGGGATTCCTGTTCACATACTGGATCTGTGAGGAGCTGCAGCCGAGACAAGCAGGAACCAGCACTTATCTCTGCCATTAATCTTCATTTGTCAGAAAGGGCAGAGCATGGAGGAGGAGAGATGGAGGGAGCGAGGGAGAGCCGAGGAGAGGAAAAGAGAAGAGAATAATTACACCCTTGCTGTTCCATTATGGTGTCATTCTTCAGTTAACATCAGATAACATCACACCTCGAGCTATTTCTCAATTTTAGTCTGCTCTTTTTCTCTTATGTCTCTCTCTCTTGCTCTTTCTCACAAATTTAAACAGGCTGACACAGATAGTGGCTCTTTCCCAAAACCTAGTAAGCTGCCTTGCTGTCTATATCCTACATAGGCAGCAGCCTTCCAAGGCAGCATCTTAACAGAAAGAAAAAACCTTATAAGTTACCAATTTTGAATGCTTTACATAGGCAGCAAATCAGTGCGTCATAAAAGTAGCACCCCTCACGTGAAGCGCACGGGATACTCGACTTGGACCCTTTTCACACATCCGGGTTTAAATCTGGAAGTAAGGGATAACTTGTATAGCAGTGAATGGGAGACCACAGCAGCTATAATTTTTGCATAGCCGTCTGCTCCAAAATCAAAAGAAAAAAATAATCCACTATTATGCTTTCACAAATAACAAATGAAATAGAGAGAGTTTTATTTATATAAAAGAAATGGTGACTATAGTCATAGTGCCTAACATGTACATTTTCCCTTATACATCTGGGGAAAATATTTAACCTATTTAAATGATTGAAACTGTTTAAAATGAACAAGTGAAAAGTGCTAAAACGTATTAGGATACTTAATATACATATTTAAGAAATGGTGACAAAAAATGATAATGAACATGTTACGTATGCATAAATTACCTATTTATAATTGTATGTATTTTTTTAATAATTTTTTACTGGGGATTGTCTTCACAATGGATACTGCAATGCTTCCTTATAATTGGTCAAAATTAGATATCTTAGAAGGTAGCTTAATTATCCTGCCTACATTTTGGAACAGAGTTCTTGTTATAAATACCCCTAAAAATGCTCGCTCTGTAGGCAGCTCACTCGGTTTTGAAATAGAGCCAGTATCTCAAACAGATCTCACAATTCAAGGAAGTTACCTGTCTACCTCCACCTACTCTTTAATTTTAAAAGCAGATATTAACTTATCTTCCTTAGTTAGTATATTACAATTCAGTTTGATGAAGTGCACATCACATCTGACCTCAGATCAGTGTTTTGAGGCATAATGTGTCAGACTCACAGGTTGTCTGGTGCAAACACAGGTTAATCTGTCCCTGTTAAGACCCTGTGGTCCTCTTTTGCAGGCTAGCGAGCGGAGAGGACGCCACATTGACAGTGGCTTTGATTGATTTAATGAGTCTGAGGAACTTTCTCTAAGCTCAGCTCTGTGACTGACCATTTGATGGACAATAGACTCCAATAGCTCAAGACTGGCCAAACAAGAGAAGAATTGATACGCCCAATGACAGGATATTCTTCAGACACAAAACGTTATACTGCCCCCATAATGAAGCAGTTATTTGGGGGGTGTTCCATCTGCAATTGTGTTTGTTTACAGCCTTAGGGATAGCTAATGAGAGGCAAAAGGTGCACACTAAATAGACGGCCATTAAAATGTCATGAAGATAAAGGCAGGTAATTATTAAAGAGACTGCACTTTTGTTTCTAAATACAAGATTTGCATATTTTACCCACAGAAGTCTTTCAGATTAATTCAACAATTAAAAAACATGATAACTGGATACCATTTAATTACCAATGCACTAAAATAAATCAATTAAATGATTAAGTACAGCAAGCATTACTATACTTCCAAACAAACACCTAACCTGAAGTTTTAAACTTAGGCACATAACCAAGCACCATTTGTGCATACAACTTATGATTTTCAAATAGCAAATGCTAAAAGGCAATGCTAAGATATCGTCATTAAAATGAACTAAAGCAACACAATTCTATTACATTTCGTCAAAACTTGATTTCATTGCGTTCTACCCATTTAAATTTATAAAAGGAAAGTTTTCTTAATCCTTTTGAGTTGGGACTACATGAATACTTTTTGTGGAGTTGATGTAGCATTGATGAAACTGGGCATGGGATTTCCAAAAGTGTTTTTGTGCAATTTTATGCATTTTTGAGCAAGATACGACTAGAAATATATTATTAATGTTTGATGTTCTGCTGTATTGGTATTTAAAAAGATTGTCTGTTATGCTGGAGATTTCGGGGATCCCACTGAGATAAAAAATGGCGCTCGTGCTTAGATTGAGGAAGGACTTTCACCTTAAGTTATACTTGATTTGAGTGCTGCTCAGCTCTACAAGCAGTTGCTATTAAATTGACAGTGCAACAACTTTACTGTCTTTACACTTGCTCACCTGGAATACTGTATACTAATGATTAATAAAATAAATTATGTTGGTCCAACATAGGAAAATGAATTAAATAAACCTTAGTAAATTGAGTTGAGTTGACCTAATGACCTTCCCTAATGAAGTTGATTAAAAACTACTAGTATATTAAGATATTAATTTGCAAAAAGACATTAAATTAGCCAACTTTCTACAATTCAATTAAGTAAGGGTAATGACAAGCAATCACATAGCAATGTGCTGGCAACCAAATAGAAAATAATTTCTGATACAGAATTGTGATGTTTTTTTTTTTGTTGTTGTTGTTGTTGTTTTTGCACGAGCAAGCAGCATTAAGAAAATTGTAAATTCAAATTTTATTTGACATCACTAGTGATTCAGGTCTATGATAAACACTCTGTAGAAGCATCATTATCATTTATGTACTAATCAAAACAATATATATTCAGGTTTTATAGATAGTTTCCCAATATTAGTCAAATTTTAGCTATAAGTGACGTGAATATTTTGAAAGGTAAAATCATACTAAGAATTGTGACATTCCCAAGTAATGTGATTTTAACTTAAACTGATATTGATCCACCAGCTTATCGTGCGAAAACATCTGCCCTTATTTCCCTCTCAAAACCATCTTTGTACATGGAGAAGCACATCTTTGCTCTTTTGAAGCTGACACTATAACGGTAACTGAAGCCACAGGTGATGGGTTGGCCCTTAAGATGAAAGCTGAGGTCGTCACTGGAGCGAAACGCCATATCTGAGATCACAGACCTGCTAGTGAAACAGAAGATGATTCAGAGCTGAGCCGAGCCGAGCTGTTCTATCCTCCACAACGTTTTCAACCTTTTTTATGTTATACTGTATGTACGTCAACACATTCTTCATCAACACCAAACCAGAAATATGTTTATTTTAAGTTGTACTAGATCATTTAGCATTATAATAAAGAGAGACATTCAGTCATGATGTTAGTTTGTAGGCCAACCTGGAAGGCTAATTTGCCTTGTGTTCCCTCTGGAATTTCCAGTGGGTTTTAAAGGAAAATTCTGGGTTCAATATAAGTTAAGCTTAATCAGCAGCATTTGTGGCATAATACCTATTACCAGAAAAATTTATTTCAACTCATCCCTCTGGGTTACAGTGAGGCACTTACAATGGAAGTGACTGGGGCCAATCTGTAAAGGTTAAAATACTCACTATTTCAAAAGTATAGCCACAAGACAAAAATAATATGCATGTAAACATGATTTTAGCGTGATGAAACGACGTAGAGTCTTATTTTAAGAGCACAAGCATTATGCGGAATGCAATGATTCAAGTCATAAGCGCAAAGTCAATGGGCATGGCCATGAAGTTGTGGTAATTTTGTGCAAGCATGTGCTAAGTCTAGGCGCAAGTGGGTTTGGCGAAATTGCCCACGAACGTGCAAAAGGACTGGATGGTCTGGACCAAGTTCATTTTAATTCTGAGGTTCTTCTCTGGTTATTCCACCATCTGCGTCTTGTTATATAATCCATTCCCTCAAGCACCAACGATTTAATCAAAGATAACACATTAATAAAAATTTAGTAGTGTAAATGGACTGTATGCAATGAAAATTACGTTCTTTTGTTTATTAACTGCGTCCTTGATGTATGTCAGGCATATTTCTATTACAGCGACACACTACTTTTATACACATAGAAAATGTGATTCTCATCAGAATTTGGATGTACACTCCGTTAAATTAAACAGAATGTAAGTATTATCCCTTTTATACGTAACGTCACACATACGTGACAGTTAATAACTGGGCTCTGCAGAGTAGCATCACACATATGTGTCTCTGCAACAGCCAGTTACGTTACAAGCTGCCAGATTCAAATCGGCTTTCGCGCCGACACAGGCTGCGCTGGTCAAGCGTCTGTTATTTGTATTTGCTCAAACAGTTACTCATACAGTCTTTTAAACCACAGAATAAGTTTATTTTATATACATACATCCAACTCGTCACCAAAGTACCACAATAAAAAGTTTACAGCTCTTATACTCACAGTCAATACATCAAACTCGATCTTCATCCGATGCGTGCTGCCATTTGTTTACATTAGTAGCAATTGTCATTTGTCAAACAAACAGCTACTCAAAGAGTCTTTTCAAGCACATAATATGTTTATTTTATGTAACAGACAGTCAAATTGTCACCAAAGTACCACTGTAGCAGTTCACAGCTTGTATATGCACAGCCACACTGACATGCACAGAACGGGGGCAGCAGGGGTGCAAGCCCTTGCCCCTTTCGTTCACAAATCTAAAGGTGCCCTTTTGGTCGTCCAAAAAAAAGGGGAGAAATTTTAATAATTAAATTAAAATAGTTAAATAAAAAAAAAATTCAAATCTTGTCATAATCTCACAAAAACAGTAATAATGTGTTATTATGAGAATTCTTTGTAAATCATGGGCATATTAATGAAAAGTAAGCAAAGGTGCCTTTAAGAGCGCCCGCTACAGCAGATCGGGGGCAGATTCCAATCGCAAGTGATCCTCCCTATATGCCCTATACTCACTCCAAACTGTAGAGCCCTTGAAGCATCCCCTCCCACAGGAGTGCCCTTCAAGGAAGCAAAAAATTCTTGTTCAAAATAGTTTTGAATTCACCCTGGAACATCGAAGTGCTGTTACCTTAGACGAGTAACAGGTCAAATAAAAAGTCCACTCCATACATTGTGTTGTAAGTTCATCAAAAGAATAATACTCGATTGCTACCGCATTTCTGACATTGCACACCACTAGTGTAGCCAGATTTATTAATTGTAATGGGAGCGGTCACGCCGCTTTCAGTGATATAAATTAAATTAGTCTTTTATAGAATATTGAAATAAACTGAAGGAGCAAGTCATTTTGGTTTTTTTTAAACTAATAAGCCATTAGACTAATCACAAAAATACCATTAGGCTACAGTACCGCAGCTCCCTATATGCAGGGGTGTGTACACACACACAGACACACACACACAGACACACACACACACACACACACACACAATGTCTGAGATGTTAAAGTGCATAGGCAAACCGGACTGCTGATATTATTTGTTCATTTTACAGCTATAAAAACAAAATAAATACAACAAATACAGTATAGCAGACATAACCCATTTGTTCACAGTATTTTTTTTTTATGACAAGAAATCAAAAATCAAAATAAAATATAAAAAATACTCTTCTACACTCTGTCCCCCCCGGCTGTGCAGTGTCATGTGCAAAATTAACTCACTCCAGGGGGCACTGCAGAGAAATTTAGACCCTACTCATGCAGCCTGATCTCACATAAAAATCGGCAAGTGTGTGCCGATTTTTGTTTAGCCGAAATCAGTATACGTTGACCGAATTTGAAAGCACTGCCTCCAGAGGCTAAAGCGGTAAGATGTTCAGAGCATATAAACAAGTGTGACATCCATTTATATCCAGGAGAGGTCGCCAGAAGCCAATTGTTAAAATAATTGTTTTCAGCTGAACAGGGTGTAAAACTGTGAGGAGAAATGCTTATTTTATTTATCTACCCCCAACCAAAACCCAAATTTAACCCTAACCATTAGTGGAGACAAAATGCAATGTTAGGGATAAAAATGCAACCTCCTTATCACGCTCGTGATTGTTTATACAAACGTGATTACTTTGAATGGGGATTGAACTGGTCTCCCATACAACTGACACAACACGCTAACAGTCGTGCCACGAGGAAGAGTAATTGTTGTTGAGCCGTTCCAAATATGTCCGATGGGAGATAGGGCATGTCAGTGAGTCGGCATACTGTTGCCGAACCTAGGGTACCGGAACTTCCGGAAACAGCATGCTGACTTCCCGTGTGATCATGTTGACTCATGAAAAGGTTATTAAACATTTTCATCTACTGACACACAAATCATGGTTTGTATTATCACTGATTTTATCGGCGGTCACTTCTACCGGTCGATTTTGATTTATTGAAACATGAAAAAATTAAACCAAAAATATTTGTTCATGCAAATGACACTACAAACGAAAAAAAAAAAAAGTGGTAAAAAAAAAAATCATACTAAATCCAAACATTTTACTCTCTCCAACTTCTTCCAGTGCCACTTTTGCAGTGACTTAAAAATTACTCTACAACAAGTGGAAAATTACTAGTCAAAATTAAATAATTAATACAATTTTAATATACAAGAATAACACGTATAAACATATCGATACAAATAATAATAATAACTGAAAAATAAACCATGAGCTCTAGAAAGTTTAATATAATTCTTATCATTTTTTGTTTCAAAAAACAGATTCAACAGTGATTGAAGGGACATTATTTGATCTTCTGTCCTTTCAGAATTTGGATATGATATCTCCAAACTGCAAATGCAGGAACTGAATTTGGACTTTGCGCTGAGTTAAGAGGTGGTATTGAAACATCTTTTAGTGCAATTACATCTTTATTAGGAAAACATACAATACACCCTCAGTTTGCATACCTACACCCACAGTAGAGAAAACACTCCCAACCACACCCATGTGCGCTGGCACGGAAATTGCACTTAGAATAAGCGCTCTCACAAAAGTTGGACAAGACGTTGCACACAGTCGTAGATTGTAGCGCTGCGCTTTGTGCGCTCACGAAAATAGAGCCTGTAATGTCAACAAACCCCCAAACCCTAGAATGACTGTAAAAATGATGATTTAAACAACTTTACAGCTCAAATAATACATGCTTTTTAATAGAAGAATTAATGTAAGTACTTGTATAAAATGTTAAGCTCCTCATTTCTGCCTTTAAACCCTCCAAAAATTGGGGGAAAAAAAGTGCCTCACTGTAACCTCAATTTTTGCTTTTTTGAAAGAAAAGGAGGGACGAGTCGAAATTTTTTTATTTTATTTTATTTTTTTGTGGTAATCAATATTATGTCACAAATGCTGTCGATTGAGCTTAACTTGTATTGAACCCGGAATATTCCTTTAAGAACAGAGATCTTCGGGGGCCTGAGTATCTCAGCGAGTATTGACGCTGACTACCACCCCTGAAGTCACGAGTTCAAATCCAGGGTGTGCTGAGTGACTCCAGCCAGGTCTCCTAAGCAACCAAATTGGCCCGGTTGCTAGGGAGGGTAGAGTCACATGGGGTAACCTCCTCGTGGTCAAGATTAGTGGTTCTCGCTCTCACTGGGGCACGTGGTAAGTTGTGCGTGGATCGCGGAGAGTTGCATGAACCTCCACACGCGGAGTCTCCGCGGTGTCATGCACATCAAGCCACTTGATAAGATGCACGGACTGATGGTCTCAGAAGTGGAGGCAACTGAGACTTATCCTCCGCCACCTGGATTGAGGTGAGTAACCGCGCCACCACGAGGACCTACTAAGTAGTGGGAATTGGGCATTCCATATTGGAAGAAAAGGGGATAAAAAAAATAAATAATTTTAAAAAAGAATAGAGATCTTCAATTTATGAAAAAATTTAAAGTTCTGGTTAATATTACTAAAGTGAATTTTGAAGCCAGTGTGCTTTTAAAAAATGTATACTGCCTTCAAGTTGCTAGGACTTCAGCAGTTATGCTTTTCATAGAGCATGTAAACTCACATCATTGTGGTAGTGTAGCCCTAATTGAGCAAAAAAAAAAAAAAAAAAAACATTGGAAATTAAGTTGGAAACCCATGGCTTGTAAATGCTAATTCACTTCCACACAAGTTGACAAATGAAATACTTAAATTGTGATTTTTCTTTCCGGTGTCATATTCTGTATTTGCACTCTTCAGGTGTTTATAATGGTGGATTTGAATGGGAGACTGCTGACTTTGTTTCATGGTCAGAGATGTCTCAAAACACTGTCTATTTGTCAGTCATCTCACCATTCTTCCCAGGCTGCAATTTAGCTCCATAAAAGCCACCTATGTGATTTAAAAGCGTGCAGAGCTTCCTCTGTTGTCTAAGATACCTTAATCGCACCTTTCTCAGCCACGGACAAGTTACAAACCTGCAATTATCCGCAGACAACATAACAAATTACAGCACTATCCAAAATGCACCTCACGCTAACCTGGAGCGACACACCAGGAATCTGATATGCCTTTTCCTCGGAAACCTTTCAACCCTTAGGTCTCAGTCGTCAATGCGTGAGGTCAGGACATTTCAGGTCGACAGCAGCTCTTTTTTGAGTATGATGTTATGTATCCTTCCATAATTTTGTTAGAAGATAGTTCATGACAAAAAAAATTTGCAAGAAGTGAGATAAATATTAAAGAAGCAGTTACACCTAAAATGGGAGATTTTTTCATTATTTACTAACCTTCATGTTTTTCACACTTATTTTTTAAGCGGAACTGCATGGGAGAATATCATGTGAAGCACATTAATAGTGCTTTAGTAGTGTCATTGTATAGTGAAAAGCTGTGTGATCACTCTTCAAAATTCTCCTTTTGTGTTCCACAGAGAAAATATTGGGTTTGGAATGACAAGAAGGTGAGTCAACAATGACAGAATGTTCATATATGGGTGAACTATTCCTTTGAACTAAAGAAATGACTTAAAAAGCTCTTTTTTCCCAAGCATTTGAGCTCCTTCAAGATGGAAAACATTTGTACTTTGGTCCATCTGCTGTGAGAGAACCCTGAGAGCTGTCAGAATCACACTGAGACGTCAAACAGTGCTGATGTGTTTTATGGGTTTTACAGACCAGAGATGTGGCATGACGAACTAGAGCACTTGGTACACCAACAGTATTTCACAACACTGACACCTGTGCCGTCACATAGCAATATTGAAGAGATGTCTGGTGGTGTAACTGTTGAAAATAATTTGAAATGGACCCCATGATATCGCTCGGAGATAGCAAAATACAGTATATGTGTTGATGCAACAGACTGTTGGAGAAGCCCATTGTTTGAGATCTGTGAGAGGGAGATCTTGTGTGAGATCTTCAAATGATTTAATGACATTATTTTTTAGTTATCACATTCTGTTCCTTTTTAAGACAAGGAAATAAAATAAACAAATGGTTTGTTTCAGCACAGTCTCATGATAACACTTTATATGTCGTACGAAATGGCGAAATCGTAAGATATTTTATGACTTGGCTAGTATGACAAGGTGTGACTTTTATTCACATAGAGACCAACCAATCATCAAAGCATTTAAAATCAATACAATACAGGCATCAAATTTACGCCCGCAATTTTTCACACTCATATTTAAAAGTTCACAATTCACACATACTGTGGACTAATTGAAAAAAGTTATCTTTTTCAGAACCCCCCCCCCCCCCAACTAAAAAAAGACTCAAATTATTCATAAATAATATTGTATGTGTTTGTAAACTTAATGTAACCATAAAGTTTTTTTTGTTTTTGTTTTTTTGTCCTAACTTTGTAAACATGTAATTCTGGTTCTGTTCACCCTACCTTACTTTGAAAAGTCTAATTTTATTCCACTAGATGGCAGCAAGCATAAGAAATATACTGTGTTCTCTATCACTTTCCATCACAATATACAGACGTGAAATGTAGGTGGCACTCTAACGCATTTTAGCCTTCACAGATGTGCTTGTCCATAGACATTCAGTCTAATTTTCAGTTTAAGAACCACCCTCAGTATTTAATCGAATATCTTGGCCTCTGAGTGGACTAGAAGCTCAATTTAGGTGTCATTCGAAAGCTGAGATCCTCCAATTTACGATAATATATACAATTATATCATAAATAGTTTGAAAACAATGTATTTAATGTACAATAATTTGTTTTGGATGCTTTTCCTTCTGGATGGCATATTTTGTTCTGGACATCTAAGATATAACATTGTATTATTTACACAAGCAAGCTCACAGACAAGATAAATTGGCTAATTTCTTAGAAAACTCCCTAAGGAAAAAGCAGATATAACGTTTTTGGCTAATTGGGGATTACAGCAGCAGTTATCGGAACAGAAAAGAGACATTTGTATTTGATGACTTACAGAAATCATATTTCACTTTGTGATTTTTTTGAAAATCTTTCAAACTGTGTTATTAGGAGAATATATATATATATATATATATATATATATTTGTACAGTCACATTCCTGATAATGAGAGCTTTCATTTGATATATGATTTGTCCATTTAGGTGCTATGTGAAGGACTTTTAATTTTCATTTCCAGCAGAACACAAAAGCACACACACACGAATACTGCTATGTGTGTCTCTCTCTCGAACTGACATTCCCGGTTCCTCTTTATCCCTCTCCCGGCTGATTGGGCTGATTCAGTGCCGGGCGTCCATCGTCACACCCTCCTCCTCATCACAAAGCCAACTTGGACAATTTCGCCATCTTGCACTCTTACATCTTGCCATGAGATTTTCAAAAAAATGTCTCAAATAGTGCTCAGATTTGCACAAGAAACCAAAGTCTGCAATCAAACGTCAGAGATTTAAATAACTCAATAAAGTCCAAAGTATACTTCAGTTGATCGCTCCGTGCACAGTATGCGTTACGCAAATTTCACCATCAGCACAGCCGTGCGGCCTGACCGCGCGCCGCCCAGATTTTCTTGACCCACGGATGCGGTCCTTGTCTGTGCCTTGTCTGCGTGTTACCTCTATGTCTAAAATTGTCTCACTTGTGTCTATTTGTATTACTTCTAAGGAATTATCGGAGAAAGATCATCTCAGACATCTGAAAAGATACTTTAATAAATCATCATTGGATCTCCATTATGTCTTCTATGCTATGAGAGAGAGCAACACTAAAATAATCATCTAGGATTGTCTTTAAGGAAGTCTGTGTCTCATTGTTTTCACGTTAGCTAGAGGAAGACTGCCAACCATTTAAGTGATGATTCGACAATTTGTTTTGGTGTGAAACAATTAACCTCAAGACCTTTGCAACCAAACGCCAAGAGCAATCTCAGAAGTTACACACACCCATTGATAAAAGAAGAGGAAAAACAAATCTAGTTGAAGGTTTTAAGAAGAATTCAGGCCAGATGGCAAGGACAAAATGAGCCAATCTGAGACGATCTCCCAAGATTCTCTCATCATTTGTGTCGATCTATCACCTGCTGATCGGTGTCAACACCGAGAGGAAGAGGCGATCAGAGAGAGGCTGCAGAGCGGATCATCTTGCCATGGTCATTGTAGGTGTCCATTCACAGTGCACTTAGTGCCTGAACTGCAGTCAACAGGTGGGTGTGTCGACTTGCCCCGGGGCCACTCTCAGCTCTCGTCTTTTGTCATCTCTCTATCCTTCTATCTGTCTGTCTCACAGATATTCGCCTGGAGCACAGTCACTTCCTGAACATTCCTCTCTATACCTGACTGTGCCCGGTAAAAGACCCAGATGAGGCAGAACTGGGAGGAAAGAGGGGGTCCCAATGCTCACCTGAGTATCCATGTCTTCAGATGCGACCCCCATCTGGAAAGGCATCAATTCATCTTCAGGAAACCAACTCTGACAACCAAGGGAATCAATTTTTCTGACCCTCACTTGAATTAAATTTTTTATAAAAACCACCATAGAAGTATCATAAAATTAGTCCATAAATACGATAAGTCTTCTGAAGCCATACATTCACTATGCATAGTGAACAGTCTGAAATGTAAGTAGAAATGTTCTAGTTAAACTCGATTAACAGCATTTGTGGCATAATGTTGATTACCACAAAAAAAAAAATAAATAATAATAATAATATTTAGACTCCCTACTTTTCTTTAAAAAAGCTTATTTTTTCTTCTTTGATCCCTTGCTGGCGACATGCCGGGGTTGCCTCCAGAGTCCGTGCACTACTGTGGATGCCGCTGGACTTTGAACCTAATTTATAATGCCTTTCCATGCTTGTCGATCCATGGTGATGGCCTTGGCATCATAGGGGTTGATTAGCTGGTGTTTCAAGTCTTCTTCGATTTGCTTGTACCAGGTCTTCTTCGGTGCAGAAATTTGTGCCTTTCAATCCGTTGGTCGTTGACGCCAGAGAAGCTGATATGGTATCCAGTTGGTGTTCATTTGGCAAACATGCCCGAACCACCTCAGCTGTCTCGACTGAATCACCTCTTCCATCATTGGTTGTTTATCAAATCCTGTACGGATGGTCTCGTTTCGAAGTCGGTCCAGAATGGAAACTCTCAGGATCTGCCGCAGGCATCACATTTGGAAGACATTGAGTTTGTTCGGGTCTGGCTTGAGCAGGGTCCACATTTTGGAAAATGAAAATTGCTGTTGATTAAGCTTAAATTGTACTTAACCCGGAATATTCCTTTAAGTCATTATTTACTGAAAATCTTCCACTACATTGCAGCTCTCAAAAGTCATTCTTCATTCAAAATGGTTTGGTTACAAAACAGACAAGAACCAATGGCGTTTCTTATCAATGACATCAAAGATTTTTGAGCTCCGATGGATGGAAATTTAATCAAATAAGATTTCAATTAAGAGTTGTGAGTTCAGACGCAGGGGGAGATTACTATTGAATAACAACTATACAATCTTCATAATTTCTCCATTTGTGTTCCATGGAAAACATAATGGCAGACAGCTTTGGAAAAACATGAATGTGAGTTACAGTAAAAAATGCACTCATTTCATTTTAGGGTGAAGTGTTCCTTTAAAAGAGGAAAAAGGAAACCCTCCTGGGTTCTTGAGTTTGAAGACCCATACATAGATGGTTTTCTGGAGAACCACAGAACTTCAAAAGGTTCTTGCATGCATGAAAAAAAAAACAAGAAAAAAAACCTGTCATTTTATATACATTTTCCAAAAACTCCTCACCAATGACTAATGGTTCAGTGCTATGACCAAACGATATAAGGAAAGACCATCTCTGCAGGTTCTACATCTTTAAACTTGTGTCTGACACAGAGATGTGGGTATAACCTGTGACCGGCATGCAGCGGGCAGTCATGTCAGGCCCTGCGGCCTCCTCTCAGGGCAGGACTGGGCCACAGCAGCCATCTTGCAGTGTCAGTGTGATCTATGAATGCTGTAACCTGAGAAAAAGGAGTGATGGAGGTATACAGAGACATTCCAGCCCCTCACAGGTCCTCAGAGCTCTATAGGGGCCACTGGTGCACCCTGCAAACATGCCAATCACTTTAACTGAGATTAATCACATGAAAGAATCCTATCATCTTAACCTTGCAATCAGAGGATTTTAACATATTTTGATATCTCTAGTATGCAAATGAAGTGATTGTTTCAATTTACTTTTTAAAGCTTTATTTTTATTTTAGTTATTAATTTCACTTTACTTTTGTAATTTTTTTTATTTGTATTTGAAAGATGTATTTCTTAACATTATTTTCCACTTTTTATTTTATTTTATTTAGATCACTTTATTTATTTTGAATTTCAAAGATTTATTTCTTCAAAATGTTTTTCCTCTAGATTTTTTTTTATTTATTTATTAAGTTTAATTAAATTTTTTATTTAATTTTATTTTATTTCAAAGATTTATTTCTTCAAAATGTTTTCCTCTAGATTTTATTTTATTTTATTTTTTATTATTTTATTTATTTATTTTATTTTGAATTTAAAATATTTATTTATTAAAACATATTTTATTTTATATTATTTTATTATGAATTTCAAAGCTTTTATTTACATTTTTTATCCTTAACCACATGAAGATTTTAACGTGATATTTCTTGCGTGTGCATGAATTGATTATTTTATTTAACTTTTTCATTTCATTTCACACTTTTATTTTTTTTTAATTTATTCTACATTTTTATTTTACTTGAATTTTTATTTGATTTTATTTGAAATGTTTATTTTATTTTACTTTGCATATCAAAGATTTATTTCTTCAAAATATTTACCACTAAATTTGATTTGATTTTACTTTATTATTATTTTATTTTATATTATTTTATTTCAACTTTTATTTTATTTGAATTTCAAAGCTTTACTTCTTCCAAATGTTTTCCCCTGGATGTTGTATTATTATTATTATTATTATTATTATTATTATTATTATATGACAAAACACACTTTTGGTATCCATATTACAGAATTACAGACAATTTAGGCCAAAAGAAATTTAGCTTTATGAACACAATACTGAATTTTAGAAGCCAATTGAATTTTAAGATAAAACTGAACAGAAAACAAAGAAGGTTGTACAGTGGCATAAAACACCAGCAGAGGGCCCCGTTGAGCTCTGTGCCACAGCATGGGTGAGAAAGCATGGCTGTTACAGTAGTTCAGCCAAAAATCAAAACACTATAAAACTGGAGAGCTATGGGAACTATCATCTCTCAGAGACTAAGGATGATTTATCTTAACAGACGAACACAGCGAGAGGTCAAACTAACTAAAATATAACTTTATTTTGTTTTCTGTGTTGCAAAGTTTGGACATTTTTATATTAATCCTGTACCTGCACAATCTGAAGCATTTCTCAAATAGCATTAATCTAGAATGGATAAGTAAATGTATAAGTAAAGAGACTACATGGGGAATAGAGGAAAAACAACACTATATTGAGTAAGAAATAAGGATGCAACCAAATATTCACCATTTGGGGGATCAAATGTAATAATTTAAGAATCAACTTCTAAAAATCCATTTCAGATGACAACTAAATGTGAATATTGGGGAGGACATACCCCCTTCAATATCAATGGTGGTTACGGCCCTGTAATACTAATAATACATAATACTCTTCATGCACAAAAAAAATATGAAATATTTTTTATGTTTATTTGTTTTGCCTCGGAGTCTTTGCAGGCCTCCAGCTCTAAAAGCAAATGAGTTCATTGGACGGCTCCAAACATTATTTCTTCGTTAATCCCTTGATTGACAGGAGTACTTCAGGTTGGAATGGCTCATCGGTATGACTGAGGGTCGGCTGCAGGGAACCGAAACTGAGCTTTCAATCCAGATCGAATTCAACAGAACTGAGCTTTTAAATCTAAACGTTTTTATCCTGGCTCTATGATTTGCTAAATGCTTTTTACATTTCAGCATTTGTATAACCAGCTTCATTTACAAGCTCGTTTGAATGTGATCAAAATGCGTGGTAGCTCAACTGATAGAGCGTTGCACTTCCAATCTAAAAGACTGGGGTATGAGTCCTGAAGAGTACACAAGTCAAAATGTGAGCCAAAAGTGTCATGGAAGCACCACAACGTCTTACATTTGATTTTAATGACACTATCGGTTAGGTTTAGGTTTAAGGTTTAGGAAAGGAGGTCGGTTTTGTTAATTTAAAACTCAATAGAGTATTAACCTTAAAACCTCATCTGTTTGGGAGAACATTTAACTTGCTTTTAGTGCCACAAAGTGGACATATCACTTCGGAACTGCCGCGATACGTGTAAGGAACCACATTGCATCATTTAGCAAAAATGTCACCACAGCCACGTAATTTTCATGAGATAAGGCTGTGTACAGCAATTGTAAGATAAAGGACCTAGGCTGTGATTGATTCTTTGTGATTACTAAATTCCTAAACATCAGTGCCCTGTCAGTTAGGATTCACACTTCCTAGTAGTGTTTATCTCAAGGCCTGTCCCACCATCAAGATTCAAAATTCTCTGGCATCTCTTGGTCTCACACAAGCAGCAAAGTGGCCATTCTCCTCGGTTTGGCTTATGGTTGGCTTTTGTCCCTCAAATTTCTAGTTATTTGATCTGGTTTTGTGCTCAGGCGTCGAGTAAATGAGGTATTGTCTTTCTGAGCAGGTTACCTTACATCTCACAATGGTCTCTGTGCCATGGGCAGGTGTAAACTTGGCATGCCGTCAGAAATAACAGAAGATCCGTGCTATAAGCGGAGACGTAAACTCAGCACAGTTGCTGCTTTATTTAATGGGGTTCCTCCCACTTTAAAAAAATAAAAATAAAAATAAACAAAAACAAACTTTAACACTCAAAAGATCGTTCCTATGTGCATGGATGACCTGAATGAGATTAAAAAAGACAGCAAATAGAGACTTTTGCTTAAGTCTCCTGCTTCTCAGATCTTCTTCTGGAAAAAAAGAGATCACATGTCCACTAATCTCACATGTGCCTCCTCTAGAGTTTCAGAAGAGATCTCAACAATGTCTCAAAGTGTGACACTCAGATTTGCCAAGAAACCAAAGTCTGCAAGTCAGATATTTCAATATAAACTAGCACATACATTCTAGCAAGACCACATTTGCTCTGTACGTAGCTACAGAGTATGTCAGAAATTTGTGTCTATTATTATTTCTCTGATAGATTTTTAAGCATCTTAGACAACGTTTGATGCTTAAAAAATGGAGATTATGCTTCCTGAGATATGCAAGAGCAAACTGAGAAATAAACTCTTCAATTAGGTTATTAGAACACAGAGACAAAGTTTTTTGAGTTAATATTGACATAAACGCAGAGGTCCAAAAGTGAGACCCTTCTTGAAAAAGTGAGTTCTTTTATTTTTTTATTTATTTATTTTTTTTATTTTTTGCACTTTTCTAAGAATAAAAAAATGCATATAATAAAAATGATTATAATTATTAATATTATTTTCTATATTTATTTTATAATATTATATCATTATTATTTGTATCGCTAAAGTTTGTTCAAAACCTGATGATAATTTTGTCCAGCATGATTTGAGAATGTTCCAAAGAGCATCTATATCACACATTTTCCTATATCATTAATGATCTACAAATAGTGCATACTCTTAAATATATCTTTTTCATTTTACATCATAATATTTCTTTGTTTTATATTTTTCCAAATCTGTGATCTCAAACTTTTGGACACCACTCTATATTAAGTTTTCCTTCAAAAACCGTAAAACATTTATATAACTAAGGGGGCTAACAGACATTTCACCTTTCCAACCCTTTAAATTTGCCTTTATAAGTGAGCAGAACTCTGTTTGACTGTGGTTTCTTGAAAGATAATAGCGTTATACATAAGACCATCCTCTCAGCTGGAGTTTCATTAGATGTAATTGCCCAACGATTGCTCTGTTTATTAAAGGTGATTGGCACTCACGGCTGGGGTCGGAGATGATTGCTGTGTGTGTGTTAGAAAATATAATTGTAGTATCTATGCAGCCCACTAGCATTGGTCTAATAAAAGAGTTGAAGAAATTGAGCCATTATGATGTCAGACCTCCTAATATTATGACTCATTAAAAGCGCTCAAACCCTGATTCAGACCCATTATATTTACTGAATCTGAAAACTGATTGATGTTGCGGTGGCTGAAACACCTCATACCATGCACACTCGCTAGTGTCAGCTGTGTAAAATATAACACATAGGCCGGATTCACAAAAATCTTCTTAAGATATATATATATATATATACATACATTTGTGGCCAAATATATTGGCACCCTTGGTAAATATGAGCAAAGAAGGCTGTGAAAAATATGTGTTTATTGTTTATCATTTTGATCTTTCATTCTCATAATTAAAGAAATATTTTTCTCCAAAACACTGTTGCCACAATCATTGGCACCCCTAGAAATTCTTATGAGTAAAATATATCTGAAGTATATTCCCATTCATATTTTACATTTTTTAGTACACCAGACAAGGAACATGAAATTGTTCAGCCATGGCTTCCTGTTTCACATGGATATAAATATGAAATAACACACAAGCCAAATTCTCTTAGTCATCTATCACAACGGGTAAGACCAAAGAATAAAGTTCTGATGTGCGGTAAAATGTTGTTGAGCTTCACAAAATGGGAAGTGGCTATAAGAAAATAGCTAATGCATTGAAAATACCCATTTCCACCATCAGGGCAATAATTAAGAAGTGCCAATCAACTGGAGATGTTAAGAATCAGCCTGAAACTGGACGTGTGTCTATATCATCTCCAAGCAAGGTGAGGAGGATGGTTCGAGTGGCCAAAAGTTCTCCAAGGATCACAGCTGGAGAATTGCAGGAATTAGTTGGGTCTTGGGGTCAAAAGTCTCCAAAACTGCAATCAGACGTCACCTACATCACAACAAGATTATTTGGAGGGTTTCAAGAAAAAATCTTCTGCTCTCATCCAACAACAAACTCAAGTGTCTTCAGTTTGCCAGAAACTACTGGAACTTCAAATGCGAACAGGTTCTATGGTCAGATGAAACAGAAATAGAGCTTTTTGGCAGTAAACACCAGAGATAAGTTTGGCGCACACAGAGAGGTAGCCATATGGAAAAGTATCTCATGCCCACGGTTAAATATGGTGGTGGATTTTTAATGTTGTGGGCAAGGTGTAGATTTGGCTTGAACATTGGGGGGGTTATAGTCTGATGAATTTACATGTTTCCATTGATCATGTTATAAATATTGTGTGTGTGTGTGTGTGTGGGGGGGGGGGGTTGTACTTGCTTGTTTTGATTATTTGGGGGGGGGGGGTGTTACCTCTCCCCCATCCCCCCTGGAATCTACGCCCCTGGTTGTGCATCCTGGTCCTGGACACCTTGTTCTGATACATAGCATCATGGACTCTATCAAATACCAACAGATAAAAAATCGAAACCTGATTGCCTCTGCCAGAAAGCTTAAAATGTGCCGTGGTTGGATATTCCAGCAGGATAATGATCCAAAAAACACATAAAAATCAACACAAAAATGGCTCACTGATCACAAAATCAAGGTTCTGCCATGGCATAAGGGGGCCTGGGTAGCTCAGTGGTAAAAGATGCTGGCTACCACCCCTGGAGTTCACTAGTTCGAATCCCAGGGCACGCTGAGTGACTCCAGCCAGGTCTCCTAAGCAACCAAATTGGCCCGGTTGCTAGGGAGGGTAGAGTCACATGGGGTAACCTCCTCGTGGTCGCTATAATGTGGTTCATTCTCGGTGGGGCATGTGGTGAGTTGAGCACGGATGCCTCGGTGGATGGCATGAAGCCTCCACATGTCTATGTCTCTGCGGCAATGCGCTCAACAAGCCACATGATAAGATGCGCGGGTTGATGGTCTCAGACGCGGAGGCAACTGGGATTCATCCTCCGCCACCCAGATTGAGGCGAATCACTACGCGACCACGAGGACTTAAAAGCACACTGGGAATTGGGCATTCCAAATTGGGTGAAAAAGGGGAAAAATAAAAAAATAAAAAGTTCTGCCATGGCCATCCCAGTCTCCTGACCTGAACCCCATAGAAAACTTGTGTGGTGAACTAAGGAGAGTCCACCAGCATGGACCTATAAATTTGAAGAATCTGGAGAGATTCTGTATGGAGGAATGTTCTAAGATCACTTGCCATGTGTTCTCCAACCTCATTAGGTATTATAGGAAAAGATTCAGAGCTGTTATCTTGGCAAAGGGAGGTTGCACAAAGTATTGAATAAAAGGGTGCCAATCATTTTGCCACACATATATTTGACAAAAATTTTAGTTTTTGGTTAAAACTGGTGTAGTACTTGGAATTGTTTGATGTCTATTTGAGGATAGTTTATGAACATTTTGAATTAAAGACCAAAAGGATAAACAATAAGGATTGTTTTTCACAGCCTTCCTTTCTTATATTTACCAAGGGTGCCAATATGTTTCACCACCACTGTGTGTGTGTATATATATATATATATATATATATATATATATATATATATATATATATATATATATATAGTGAGCAGTCAGCCCCTTCAAACCCTTCAGAAGGAAAGGTCAACTCAAACATAAAATTCCCATAAAGTCTAACCCTTTACCCAAATTCTAAATCTGATGATACTAATTGGAAAGTAACTATGTGTACCACGGAAGAAAGTAAAAATCAATGTTTGAGAAGAGATGAAGAAATCTTATTACAGGTTATTGACATACATCAGTCATTTGTATTGCATAGATAAATATGGAATGTGTAACCAGATTTTTCACAGATGTTTCCTTTGTTAAAATAAAGTGTTGTATTGGAGGCTAGCTAAAATATGATGCCGGTATTGTATCGATTTGAAATGTTGTTTGTTTATTGGTTGGTCTCTATGGGAATAAAAGTCTAACATTTTTGTATGTGTCAAGTCGTACAATAACTCACGATTTTGCCGCCTCATACAAATTATTACGAGTTGTCATGAGACTATTTTGGGAAAGAATGTGCTAGTGCTAGCACCAAAGAACAACATACATAAGCATTGTTTGGTCCTGCCAATCTAAAGTAGGGCCTAACTGAAGCCGACCCACTTTAATGAGTCAATGAAGCATTCTAATCTACATGTCCTTCAATCAACTACAATGACAACTTTAAGATAATTTGTCTTTTGATGGTGTTAGATAAAGCTAATGTGGCTAAATAACTTTGTATTGCACATTCCAGAAAGAGTATGCTAATCACTGTCACACATATGCTACTGTTGACATGTACACAAGTGGCCTTCTCCAGTCCGACAACCACCAGAGACACTGAGTCTGTCCCAACATTAGTTAAATTTATGCAAATTGATTTCATTCCTGTATTAATTGAACCCTAACTTAGCCTGGAGGAGAAGTTTTCAAAGTTGTTTGAAAAGGTGCTAAACTAAAATTTTACTTTGAGTAAAGTTAAAGGAATGTTCCGGGTTCGATACAAATTAAACTTGTAATAGTTCACCCAAAAATGATCATTTTCACAATAATGACACCATTATGGCGTCTCAAACTCATAAGACTAACTTTCTTCTGTGGAACACAAATGCAGATATTTTACTGTAATGGAGATTGATGTGAATAAACCATATCCATATAAAGCAAGTCAATGGGGTCCAAACTTTCAAGCTTCGGAAAGGACATGAAGGCAACGTAAAAATAATCCATTCGCATGTACAGCACTCTGCACATAAAGAAATGGGTGAAGCCTGAGGAAGTGTAATCGAGCTTCAAATCGTGATCGTGCAAAGGAGACTGCAGATAGCAGGATTAACAGTATAGTGAATAAGGTGTAATTTTTTGGTCTGTTTCTCATTCAAAAACAATCGTATCGCTTCAGAAGACATGGATTAAACCACTCAAGTCATATGTATAACCTTATTTCCCTTTTGGAGCTTGAAAGTTTGGACCCAATTGACTTTGTATGGAAATATTCACATCATATCTCCATCAAAATACCTTGTATGTGTTCTGCAGAAAGAAAAAAGTAATTCCCATTTAAAATGACACTGAGGTGAGTAAATAATGAGAGAAGTGTAATTTTTGGGTTAACTATTACTTTAAGCTCAATCGACAGCATTTGTAGCATAATATTGATTACCACAGAAAATATTTTCGACTTGTCACTTGTTTATGTAAAAATCGCAGTTACATAAAGTGCCATCATAGTAAGGCACTTACAATGGAAGACATTAAATAAACATTAAAATACTGTTTCAAAAGTATAGCCACAAGATGTACACATTATTTGTGTTAACGTGATTTTAGTGTGATAATATTGCTTATTGGGTGTTCGACATTGCGTTGTCTTTTCAAAGAAGTTGTAATATTGGATATCACTTTACACTGAGAAGGTTAGAAAGCAATTTTATCACGTTAAAATCATGTTTACACATATAATGTTTACGTCTTGTGGCTGTACTTTTAAAACCGTGTGGTTTTTAGCTTTTAAGAACTGGCTCCATTTTCACTGTAAATGATTTTTGCTGTTTTTCTTGTTTTTTAATTAACGAAGGACAAGTTAAAATGAATTATGTGGAAATCAGTATTATGCCACAAATGCTGTTGATTAAGCTTAACTTGCACCTGGAACATTATTAGTTTGAAGGCTTTACATATGGATGGATGGATGGATGGATGGACGGACAGGTAGGAAGGTAGGTAGGTAGGTGGATGGATGGATGGACAGACAGGCAGACAGACAGACAGACAGACAGATAGACAGATAGATAGATAGATAGATAGATAGATAGATGGAATAAAATAGGTTGCTATGTTGATTCAGCATGTAAGCTAGTAAAAAAATGCATAATCATAATTGATACTATGTAAAAACTATATCTACTATCTCATATGAATTAAGGTAAGTAGATTCCACTGAATTCACTAAGGCATTTTATATTTTCATGAATTTTACATTCAAATAATGGGGGTCAAGAGTCCTTGGCAATCTAAGACCTCCAAACAAGTCCAGGCCTGAACCCCTCTGGCTTTTTCTCCCTGAGTCTCTGAGCTAGTAGACGGAGACGCACTGGACAGTGAACCTGCTGGGAGCAGACAGACAGACAGTGCCGACAGACTCTGGCCTCCCCCACACAGCCCATCAACCGGTCCATTGATCCATAACTGCAGGCAGCTAACTGCATTTGCATAGTGATCAGATAGTGACACCTCTCTTTGAGTTGTATCAGGGACAGAGAGGGCTGGGTAATGACAGGGATAATTACTCCATTTAGTGAGGGAGGGGCAGAGGCACTGCTTAAGAATACAGTGCTGTTAGATGCTGTCAACATGCAACTTTAGTTGAAGCCTTGACAGTCGATTCTGAAGAAACCAAATTGATTACAAAAGAAAGCATTAATTGTTTTCATTTTCAAAAATGTTGACTTGTTTGGTTATTTGGTTTAAAATAATGCATTTGGCAGACACTTTTGTCCAAAGCAACTTAGATTGCATTCAAAAAATACAATGACAACTTGTAATAACTCATACGAGATGCCGAAAACGTAATCTATCATATAAGTTGGCTAGTGCGAAAAGGTTCGACTTTTATTCCTATAGAGGCCAATCATTCAACAAACAGAATTACAAACCAATACAAAACAGGCATCACATTTTTTTAATCCAACATGTTTTATGAAAGGAAATGTCAGTGAACAAATCTGGTTACTCATTCCTTATTTATTTATGCAATACAAATGACTGATGTATGTCAGTAACCTGTAATGTGCTTCCCCCGTCTTGTTCCAAAACCAGATGTTTTCTCTCTTTTCTATTTGTTTATTATGATTTGTATTTACATTTACTCATTTAACAGACACTATACACAGCGACTTGCAAATGAGGAATATTACTACAAAAACTATTCATCTTTGGCAGACAGTAACATGAGAAGTGTCACTGTATAAAGTTCCAGAATTGCTCATAAAAGTATAAAAGTATGAGCTAGAGTATTTAAAATAACTCTTAATAGTAGTCGATACCCTGTCTCATAAGTCAATGGTGTACTGCACATCAGTCATTTGTATTGCATAAATAAATATGGACTAAGTAACCAAATTTGTTCGCTGATATTTTCTTCTTTTTTTTTACCTCGTGAGACCCGTGTCCTTCTGTGCGGACTTAATGTTTTGTTTTCTCTATACGCTATGCATAATTTAATTTAATTTAAACCGACTGATCTCAGTTCAGGACACTCAGGGCTGTCAGTAATGGGTTAAACTTTTGACGCACCAATTCATGTGACCAAACAACATGGCGTCAATCTCTGTGACGTTTGTCTTTGGGAGAAACACTAACAAAACTACATTTGGTAAGAAATCTCATTCAGTTTTTACATTGAAACCTGTTCAAGTCAAAAGATTATATTAGTCTATAGTTTCATCCAAAATGGCAATTTAAAAATTTGAGTGATTTATTGCGAAACGGCACGCTGTTGAACACACTGACCACGTATGAGGACTATAGAACTCTATTTTCCTTAGAAATCCTATATTTACTGTGCATTGTCACATTGTGAATCAATGGGTTCATCCAAAAGTTGAAAAATGTTGCTTTCAGAGGCTGTATACAGAGTTAGGTTGAAAATAAGGTGCATTTCGAACTGTTCTGAGACCAGCGCAGACAGACAGCACACTGGTGGTTAAGTCATTCACTTAATAGGGAGCAAGGGAGCATCCTATAGCTTTCCTATGAAGCCAAGTGCATTCAATCCAAATGTGAGATCAGAAGTTCAGTTTCAGGCTGTAGATGATGTTTGGACCACTCAACATGTTTGGCAGACATGGGACAATGGTATTCAGTACATAGATTCAGAATTTATAATGTCTAATTTTATTTTAATATGGTTGGCAAGGATTAGACGATGCTGCCCATTACTTGTATTAAAATTAATTATGCTAATTTCTGGTTGGTAAAATGCTTCAGCTCTGGCAATCACTTGCTTGTTTGACAGTGAAAAGAGAGAACGTTGATATTGTGTTGCCGAAGTAAAAAAAAAAAAAAAAAAAAAAAAAACATTGTAACATAAAATTAAAATCAAGTCAAATAATTTTTATTTCTATAGTTTTTTTTTTTTTTCATTTTTTTATTTTTTATCTGTGCTTTTCCCAATACACAATGTTCCAAAGCAGCTTTGCAGAAAACCAGATGTAATGTCTGTAACATCTTTAAAACATGAATATCCAACACGCCAAGGAACATATTAAATTTGGTTTTTAAAAAAGTTGACTTTCTACAGCTTGGTTTTATTTAAAATGTCACAACTTAGTCCCACTGTCCACATATGAGGACATCAATTTTTAGGAAAACCGTTTGCTCTAAAAAAACATGTTTTTTTAAATTATTTTTTTGTGCTACTCATGAGGTTAAATAAAGTTTTGGATGGGAGGCTAGCTAAAATTTGATGCCTGTATTGTACTGAACTGAAATTCTGATTGTCGATTGGTTGGTCTAAAAGTCATACAATTCAAGTCGTACATATCTTTCGATTTCACCATTTCGTACAAATTAATACAAGTTGTCATTGGACTATTTTGGTCGATTTATATTCTCTTTCAGATGTGTTAGATGTCCAAACAACTTACAAATCTTGAGTCATTGTTTTGTAGACTTTGGACAGAATTATCATGAAAAATCCATTGTCAGCTATAATCTACAATTGATGTAAGGAACTCCCTAACAAAGTGACGGACCAAATCGTGTGATCTTGCCTAGCTTTTCAGATTTAATAAGACTAGTTGTTTAATTGATCTGTACTTGTGTGTGAAGCTCACAGCTGTCTGCACTGCACAGCTGGATTTAGTCTTTGCAGGACTGATGATGGCCTTTCCTGTCAGGTAGCACACAGTGGGGACGAGCCGAGAAAAAAAGACTTAAGCATGTTGTCGTTGGTGTCACTGACCCAGAGGATGAATGTTTGAGTAGGCTTAACATGCTGAGAGGCAGCAGGGGTTAAAACAACTACAAGACCTTAAAAGATCTCTCCCATGTCAGCTTCAAAGGGGGCAGCAGCAGAGTTGGGCCTGAATGACACACAACCACATACACACTAAAGTGTAGAGAAAGTTAACTGTTATTGATAATTTCATGATATTATCTTCTAAAGAGACCAAATTAATCATAATTAATCATTTATTTCTATTATTATATACATTATATATTTTTGCCCATAGGCAAGTTATTAAAACGTACAGTCTGAAACAACATCCGACAGGATTTGATGGGAAGTATAACCTCTTCTAACATTATCACTGATCTTCATGAGCTTATTAGAAACAAGTGGTTCTATTAAACTATTTTAAGTCCCTCATGAAGTAGCTGCAAATCCAGATGTCTGTTTGTTTCGTTTGAGATGTCTGTATGATGTTTTATGGGGAGTCATTCTTTGGCAATCCATACTAGTTATCTTCTCTAAACCAACAGTTGAGAATGTTGTCCTGTGCTGCTTCCTGGTCTTCCTCTCTCTGTCTCTTTCTCCCTTAGGGGGGTAATTTGCCTTGTCTAGGTTAATTTTTGCACCTTGCTTTGTGCACTGGTGCGCAGTCATGTTGGAACAGGAAGGGGCCATCCCCAAACTGTTCCCACAAAGTTGGGAGCATGGAATTGTCCAAAATCTCTTGGTATGCTGAAGCATTCAGAGTTCCTTTCACTGGAACTAAGGGGCCAAGCCCAGCTCCTGAAAAACAACCCCACACCATAATCCCCCCTCCACCAAACTTCACAGTTGGCAAAATGCAGTCAGACAAGTACCGTTCTCCTGGCAACCGCCAAACCCAGACTCGTCCATCAGATTGCCAGATGGAGAAGCGTGATTCGTCACTCCAGAGAACACGTCTCCACTGCTCTAGAGTCCAGTGGCGGCGTGCTTTACACCACTGCATCCGACGCTTTGCATTGCACTTGGTGATGTATGGCTTGGATGCAGCTGCTCGGCCATGGAAACCCATTCCATGAAGCTCTCTACACACTGTTCTTGAGCTAATCTGAAGGCCACATGAACTTTGGAGGTCTGTAGCGACTGACTCTGCAGAAAGTTGGCGACCTCTGCGCACTATGCGCTTTGTCATTTTACGTGGCCTACCACTTCGTAGCTGAGTTGCTGTCATTCCCATTCGCTTCCACTTTGTTATAATACCACTGACAGTTGACTGTGGAATATTTAGTAGCGAGGAAATTTCACGACTGGACTTGTTGCACAGGTGGCATCCTATCACAGTACCACGCTGGAATTCACTGAGCTCCTGAGAGCGGCCCATTCTTTCACAAATGTTTGTAGAAGCAGTCCGCATGCCTAGGTGCTTCATTTTATACACCTGTGGCCATGGAAGTGATTGGAACACCTGAATTCAATTATTTGGATGGGTGAGTGAATACTTTTGGCAATATAGTGTAGATGACTTAAGCCTTAATGCGTGACTGTTTGAATTTATTGTGTTCACGTGTTTACCCAAGAGCTATTAGAAAATGTTTGTGATATTTCACTTTGAACTATAGGTTTTTGAAACCTACATACAAATCCACTGCTAAAGCAAACTCAAATATGTGTAATAAGACTTTTTACTAAGGATTACAAAACAAAGTGTTCTCATTTCGGTCCTTTCCAAATGGTAACCGGTTAAAATGAATGAAAGAAATTCTTATTAAAATGACCTCACTCTGTGCTAAGATACAATGCTGCCAGATCTCGCAAGAGAAACAAGTGACCAGGTCTGGAAAAACAAGCCAAACATAAGTGACTTGCCTCACGAAAATAGGCGAAAATAAGCAATCCAATTTCTTCTTTTTTTTCCTGTGTGGGGCATTGACCAGCATAGAAATCATAACAAGCATAGTAGCCTATATAATGTCTTCTCAATAAATGTATCCTTACCATTAAATATATCCTGAAAATGAATTAAAATATTTCAAATATACAGTACAACTGGCCATCTAAATCAGTTTATAAATATCTCTCTCCTGCATATGGACTAATTGTCACCATAAGTGGGCCAAATTATTTTTATTTTTTAAACCTTAGTGTCCCTGTGCGAATGCACAGACCGTGTTCTTCTGGAGCAGATGAAGTCCTGAATCAACTTTATTCTGCTTTAATAATAGCCAGCATTGAAGTAAAAAAGAAGGGAGCACACATTCATTGTTGGTAAGTGGATAAATAATGTCTGGGTTAATTGTGCATCATTTATATGTTATAATTACATACAGTATAGATGTCACGGAAGTCTTCATTCACATCGTGCAAATAGGCAAAGAAATGTGCGATGCAGTGGCTTCTTTAATGAGCACATGCTTATCATGTTCAACTAAAAATAGAGAAGCCTAATTTTTGGGGGAACAGGAAGTGGTGTAGTTCTGAGAGTTTACTGTGATAATCCTTTTGGTCTTTGGTTCCATGCAAAAAAAAAAAAAAAAAAAAAAAATATATATATATATATATATATATATATATATATATATATATATATATATATATATATATATATATATATATATATATCGGAACAAAATAATAACATTATTAATCGGTTATCAGCATTTAACAAGAACATTTGAAACAATTGTAAGGGGCTTCGTTCCATTTGTTTGTTTTTATTTTTTTTTTTATAAATTCTGCCAACAAATAAAAAAATAAAAAAATTTGTTTTTTGTTTTCATTTTATGAACTGTTTCTAGTTCCCTGCATTTGAGTCAAAACTCTGTAGTTACTGAGATATAGCCCTTTTGACAACATTCCCATGTGACAACTAACCCCAGTCTCCTCTATATCTGTCTCTATATGTTTGTCTCTTCAGTGAGCTGTTGCTCATCCTGAAACCCTTGCACACAATAACATTTGAAGCACTTGTCCTGTGCCTCCTGCCTCAAGCTGATGGTTTGAATGTCATCCTGTAAATAACTGTTTATTCTGGGCTGCTAAAAACAGGGTCCGCATCAAAGCTGACCAAGGGCCTTTCAAGTGATGGCATGTGAGGCGTTTGGTTCAGCGGGATGTGGGTTTCGCACTATGACTGAGCTGTCAACAACATAATTCTCTTGCTCACGGCTCACTCACTCAGCCATTATGATGTCATGGGAATAGAATGTGATCACATGCATGACAACAGAGCACAGACTGTGATGCTGGCCGGAATGATAGGAAATAATGTTGTGTAAAGTGCTTGGTAAAGTGTTTTAATACAGAACAAAAGTTCACCCAAAAATTACATTTCTGTCATCATTTACTCACCCTCATGTTGTCCCAAACCTGAATGACTTTCTTTCTTCTATGGAACTGAAGAGGAGATGTTAAGAAGAATGTGAGCCTCAGTCACCATTCACTTTCAATGCATGGCACAAAAGATGCACTGGAAGTGAATATTTGACAGTTTTAGAGACAGTTTCACACTCGGTTCGTGTCAGGGGTCTGAGAATGATTTGCATAACTTTTAGGTTAAATGTGAATTCTCCAAATGAATCTAGACCATTTAGGTTTCATGGAGATTACAGCATGAGTAGTATATAAAAAGACTGCTGTCAACTATATTTAAGCAGAATGTCTTACAATACCACATCAAAGTGAAGAATTTAAAAACAATAATGTGAATCTAAAGTGGAGTGAGGCCCGGTCACAACTAAAATGGACAAACATGAGATTTAAACCTACTATTAAAGTAATATTCCAGAAGTTAAGCTCAATCTACAGCATTTGATTACCACCAAAAAAAAAAAAAAAAAATGTGAATGGTGCCCATCCGTAAACACTGAAATACTGTTTCAAAAGTATAGCCATAAGATGTAAACACTATGTATGTTAACATGATTTTAGTGTACTAAAATTGCTTACTAACCTTTTCTGTGTAAAGTTATTGTCAATTTTACAACTTCGTTGCCATGCAACGTAACGCTGTAAACCCTAAAATGGCCGTAAAAATATCAATTTAAACAACAGCTCAAATAATACCTGAGTTTCAACAGAAAAATCAATCTGTTTGCTTTTATTAAATTATAAGCTTCACATTTCTGCCTTTAAACCCTCCAAACATTTGCCCCATTTACTTCCATTATAAGCGTCTCACTGTAATCTCGATTTTTTAACTTTGTTTCTTCTTTTATTTTTTAAGAAAAAGAGGGACACGTCAAAAATGTTTTTTTTTTTTTTTTTTTTTTTTTTTTTTGTGACAATCAAAATTATGCCTATTGCTCTTTGATGTTGAATGTAATCATGCCACAGAAGGGTCTCCACCAAATATAAAATAATTACTGTTATTAGGATGGGCATCTTAGTAATTCATTTGAAGGGGGTCGAGGAGGTGGAGGGACTCTTTCTTCTCCTCTTCTTTAGATTGATAGGAGATTCCTCTGAAGTACGGCCCAGCCTTGAAGTGCATGCTGGATTAAGGCAGAACACAATGGGCATGGTGTGGTCGAGGCATGTCTGGCCTCTTTGAAAGGGTATCTCAGCAATGGATCATCTAAGGCTTACACAGGCCAGGCAGGAGACACAACACTCCGTGATTGTTTCATGGAATTAAGGGAAATTTTGTTGTTTTTTTTTTGGGAAGGGGAGATGCTGCAAAATTAATAATTTCACACATTTTTACTTTATTAACAAATAAATCTTCTTTTGAAATAAAGCATGGCGACATGTGACACATGGTAAAGAATATGAACCAATGTTCATTTGATGGACACCAGAAAAAACTAAAACATTACGATCAACTTAATTTGTGGCCCTGGAACATAATTGGGGTCTGAAAGGGTTAACTGACCCTTTTTTTTTTTTAAAGGAGTAATTCTGTGGCATTAGTCTAGAGAAAATATAAGATCAAAAATGTATTCTTTTCGTAATGTAAATGTATACAAATAAAAAAAACGATATAATACCACAGTCAGTAAAATATTTTTTTTTTAATTTTTTACTATTTTTAGATTCATTATGAATACTGCATTATCATTACTCTCATGACAATTAAGACTAACCCAAACACTAAAAAAAATAAAAAAATTACCATTACAGTATTCTACATTAAATACTAATTATACTCTCATTACTGTACAACAACTGAGTCATTATTGTAATGCAAATAATAAATAAATAATTAAATATAAATGTTTTTATTTTATTTTAATTTATTTACACATTTACATAAAGGCAGTGCAACAAACACTACCAATATTTCTAAATACTTAACAGATTAAATACTACTACTACTGATAATAATAATAAGAATACTATAAATATAATATTAAAATATAAAAGTTTATGTACCAATTCAATTATATTGAAATCAGAATGGAGGTTAAAGGGATAGTTCACCCAAAAATGACAATTCTCTCATCATTTACTCACTTCCATGCCATCCCAGATGTGTATGACTTATTTCCTTCTGCAGAACATAAACGAAGATTTTTAGAAGAATATCTCAGCTCTGTTTGTCCATACAATGCAAGTAAATGGCGACCAGACCTTTCAAGCTCCAAAAAAAGAAATAAAGGCTGCATAAAAGTCATCCATAAGACTCCAGTGGTTAAATATGTCTTGAGAAGTGATGCAATCACTTTGGGTGAGAAACAGATCAATATTTCAATCCTTTATTTCTATAAATCTCCACTTTTATTTTCAGAATGTGAAAGTGAAAGTGGAGATTTACAGTAAAAAAACAAAAAGGACTTGAATATTAATCTGTTTCTCACCCACACCTATCATATCCCTTCAGGAGATATGCATGAGGGTGTGAAACACCTTGAAAAACTGCATTACACAGATGAAATTTTTCCATATTTATCATGGCACTTTTTTTTCCATCAGATGCAGACAGTATTTCCCAGTAGCCATATATCAGTATCATAACACACCAATATTCCATACACAACGGCTGAAACCTCTTTAAATCATTTTGCATGTCGAGTGGTGACAGTTCAGTGTGCTGATATGGGTCTGGCTCTGTATAAACTCACCCATATGGAGGCCGCTGGGCCGTTCTGTGGATCTCATTCCATTATCAGCCCATACATTATCTCTTTTATGGGCTCAGTAAGGAGTCTGATGAAACCATACCAGAGTCATGCCACTAGATGGGCATTATCCTCAGAGATCAAATGTACGCTTTATCTTTTGACTTTTCCCGACCACAGTTGGTTCACAGAGGAACCTGTGAACTGTCAGCATATTGCACTCTTAAATATTTAACTTCCTCAAGAGATCTCACTGTGGTATTAGATATAGGCCCCCTAATTCCTGCTGACTGGTACAAACAGATGTTGAACGTCAGGTTGAATGAAGACAGAATAAGTGTCTGAGCTATCATGTTCTCCCGGTCAGACAGACAACCAGTGCATGACAGAGTCGGTTTTCATATTGTGCATTAGTTTGGCAATAAAGCTCAGTTACGTGGTTGGATGCGTTGCCCAGTCCAGACACAACATTTACTGTTTTGTTGGTTTTGACAAATGATGTACAGACTGTAGGACGACTGAAGCATCGCTACTGTAAGTTATGGGCCTGTTTTGATTGACCTGACTGGGCAGCAGTGGTATCATATTCATGCACCAAATGCCTCATACAGAAGAAGATAAAACAGTCAAGACATCTTTCCGTTGTTATCATTAAAGTCTTGAAATTCTACACAGATCTGATTCCATATATAGTCTTATGCAAAATACACTTAAAGTTTTTTATTTGAGCTGTAAAGTTGTTTAAATCGTCATTTTTACTGTAATTTTAGGGTTTGTAAAATTGGCTATATTTTACACAAAATAGGTTAGTAAGCAATTTGGTCACACTAAAATCATGTTAACAGACATATTGTTTACATCTTCTGGATATTCTTTTGAATCAGTGAGTACAGTTGTGCTCAAAAGTTTGCATACCCTTGGAGAATTGGTAATATATGTACCATATTTAAAGAAAACATGAGTGAGCAGGCAAAACACATTTCTTTTATTTCTTATGGGATTCATATTCAACTGTAGGTTATAACAGAATGGCACAATCATAAAACAAAACATGGCAACAAAGAAAAAAATGAACTGACCCCTGTTCAAAAGTCTGCATACCCTTAGTTCTTAATACTGTGTATTGCCCCCTTTAGCATCAATGACAGCGTGCAGTCTTTTGTAATAGTTGTCTATGAGGCCCCAAATTCTTACAGGTGGTATAGCTGCCCATTCGTCTTGGCAAAATGCCTCCAGGTCATGCAAAGTCTTTGGTCGTCTTGCATGAACCGCACGTTTGAGATCTCCCCAGAGTGTCTCGATGATATTAAGGTCAGGAGACTGTGATGGCCACTCCAGAACCTTCACCTTTTTCTGCTGTAACCACTGGAGGGTCAACTTAGCCTTGTGCTTAGGATCATTGTCGTGCTGGAAAGTCCAAGAGCGTCCCATGCGAAGCTTCTGTGCAGACGAATGCAAATTGTCTGCCAGTATTTTCTGATAACATGCTGCATTCATCTTGCCATCAATTTTCACAAGATTCCCCGTGCCTTTAGAGCTCACACACCCCCAAAACATCAGTGAGCCACCACCATGCTTCACAGTGGGGATGGTATTCTTTTCACTATAGGCCTTGTTGACCCCTCTCCAAACATAGCGCTTATGGTTGTGACCATAAAGCTCTATTTTGGTCTCATCACTCCAAATTACAGTGTGTCAGAAGCTGTGAGGCATGTCAAGGTGTTGTCGGGCATATTGTAACCGGGCTTTTTTGTGGCATTGGCGCAGTAAAGGCTTCTTTCTGGCAACTCGACCATGCAGCTCATTTTTGTTCAAGTATCGTCTTATTGTGCTCCTTGAAACAACCACACTGTCTTTTTCTAGAGCAGCCTGTATTTCTCCTGAGGTTACCTGTGGGTTTTTCTTTATATATCTCGAACAATTCTTCTGGCAGTTGTGGTTGAAATCTTTCTTGGTCTACCTGACCTTGGCTTGGTATCAAGAGATCCCCGAATTTTCCACTTCTTAATAAGTGATTGAACAGTACTTACTGGCATTTTCAAGGCTTTGGATATCTTTTTATATCCTTTTCCATCTTTATAAAGTTTCATTACCTTGTTATGCAGGTCTTTAGACAGTTCTTTTCTGCTCCCCATGGCTCAGTATCTAGCCTGTTCAGTGCATCCATGTGAGAGCTAACAAACTCACTGACTATTTATACACAGACACTAACTGCAATTTTAAAAGCCACAGGTGTGGGAAGTTAACCTTTAATTGCCATTTAAACCTGTGTGTGTCACCTTGTGTGTCTGTAACAAGGCCAAACATTCAAGGGTATGTAAACTTTTGATCAGGGCCATTTGGGTGATTTCTGTTACCATTATTATTTAAAAAGGAGCCAAACAACTATGTGATAATAAATGGCTTCATATGATTACTATCCTTAAATAAAAGACAGTATTTTTGCATGATCAGTCATATTTTCAAAATCAATGCCAAAATTTCACAATTTCTGCCAGGGTATGCAAACTTTTGAGCACAACTGTATTTTAATGTTTACTGATTGGCCCCATTCACTTCCATTATAAGTGCCTCACTGGAACCCAGATTTTGCTTTTTTTTTTTAGTAGTCAATATTATGCCACAAATGCTGCTGTCAGGGTATGTGTAGGGATGAGGTGAGAGAGAGGATCCAAATGCGGAACTTCAATAATAAACAAAATAAGAGGATACAAAGAAGAAGGTAAACAAACTCATCAGCAGTATGCAGGCTTAAAATGCTCTATACAAACAAGAACCGACACTGGAACAAAGAACAAGAAGATATATATATATATATATATATATATATATATATATATATATATATATATATATATATATATATACACACACAGACTAGGGCTAACAAGGAGACAAGGAACACCTGGAATACAATTAGAGCAATGGATGGGAAGACAAACATAAGAGGAAGACTCTCAAAGTAAGAGTCCTAAGGGAAAACATATGACGTGACAGCTGTTGATTGAGCTTAACTTGCACTGAACCTGGAACATTCCTGTAAATTAGTAGCTTTGCACTACTTTTAGTTAACTACTCCCAAAGACTGTTAGTAATGTATTATTTTATGTGCCAGAAAAAGGTTAAAAAAATATTCAATGTTATTTTTACAAAAGAAAAAACTTAATTAAAACTATAAATTCATACACAACATATTTTTGTTAGAAAACACTGGCATACCATGCAAGACATCACCTCTTCAACTAATGCTTTGGACAAAACCTCTGGTTACAAGTTTAAATAAGCAGAATTTGCAACAACTATGGTAACAGATAAACAAATATTTTTATTCTGAAGAAATAAGTTCTAAGCAAACGTACAAGATCAACAAATGTAAGATGTATTGACAACGCAATATTTAGCCTACTTGATTGACTTCAGAAAAGTTATAAATGCAATTTTAACAGTTTTAGTGTGTAATAACTGGTGATTTCTACTTAAGTCTACCTGAGAACATTTGGTATACCTGGGCCTGTTCTTGAGTCTCACGTAAACAGGTAAAAGCATCTGTTTGTCTATGGCAATGATGTTTCACACCTCCAAAAGTGCAACACTATACTTCAGTAACTCATCAGCTCGGTCTCGATCTCCGATTGCTGAGTGACTGCACTTCCCTAGGCAGAGTGTTATCAGTGCTGACTGAAACACGATTCCTCCAGCCAAACTCTGTTTATCTTTACAAACCCACTGATCGAGCGCTCAGTACCTGATCTGGGAACTATTTGACAGCTGAGATTTCTTTCTTCAACAAGTGTGATGCACAGGGGCGTAGATTCCGGGGGGGGTGGGGGGTGGCGGCGAGGTGTTAAGTACAGCTCAAATGTTACAGCCCCCCCCCATACCCCCCATGTTCATTTTTAGAAACATGTAAATGCTTCACGTCACTTTGTTCATTCTTGAAGAAGTACCAAAACTTTCTTAACTCTGGACTGCCATCTCCTGTCCCGCTTCAGCTCATCCTATGTGTGTGTGTGTGTGTGTGGTGGAGATGCATGTTATATCTCCCATTGCTATTATGCCAGACTGATAAGCAGAGGCCAATTGAGTGAATTGGAAAGAACACAGATTGGGCTTCTAATTTAAATGTCAGCTAATTTTAATATATCGATGCCTCAAAAATATATTGATAAAATAAGTTGTCAATTTGTATATTTCCCCCACTGTTATAATTATAGGAATATTCCAGGTTCAATACAAGTTACGCTCAATCAACAGTATTTGTGGCATAATGTTGATTACCACAAAAAAAAAAAAATAAATAAATAAATAAAAAAAAAAAAATTAATACAAATAAAAATCTTGTCCCTGCTTTTCTTGAAATAATAAATAAAAAAGGCAAAAATCAAAGTTACAGTAAGACACTTACAATGGAAGTGAAGGGGTCCTGTTTTTGGAGGGTTTTAAAGACAGAAATGTGAAGCTTATAATTTTATAAAAGCTCTTACATTAATTCTTCTGAAAAAACTCATTATTTGAGTTGTAAAGTTGTTTAAATCATTGTTTTCACTGTCGTTTTAGTGTTTAAGGCATAATATCATCCTGGCAACGATGTTGTAAAATTGGAAATTACACAGAAAAGGCTAATAAAGGATTTTATCACACTAAAATCATGTTAACACATATTGTTTATGTCTTAGCTATACTTATACTTGCAGTATAAACTAATAGTATTTTAACTTTTCGGATTGGCCCCATTCTCTTCCATTGTAAGTGCCTCACTGTAACCCAGATTTTTGCATATTTTTAAAGAAAATCAGGGACAGGTTGAAATTATTTATTGTGGTAATCAACATTATGCCACAAATGCTGTCAACTGAGCTACTTACAGATTGGATTTGTGGAAATATACACAAAATGTTCCTTTAAAGCACACATTCTTTTCCTGTCTTGAGAAGCCTTCCCAGCAAGCTAGGAGGCTAAAATTTGGTTGTTTGACTTTGATATGCTGATTCATTCAAACTGAGTTTCTGTTCTTTGCCGTTTCAACCCATATTTAGAAAAATATGCATTATTTAATTGCTTTGACAACTGTTTTAGCTTTGCTGAAGTGGGTCTCTGAGGGTTAAGTGTGAGTGGTATCTTTGAGTTTTTTCAAGCATGCATATGCTTCAAAATCCTTAAAAAAAATTGTAAAGAAGGGTTCATTCATTCCATGCACTGATTATTTGTGTTGTCAGTTTACACAACAACCTTTTCCCAGTGTTTCTGCAAAAGGATCAAGTGTCAGATGTCAGTAGAAAGTGATATTTCCTGCTCTTGAAACAGGATTAGATCAGATTATCAGATTGGATTTTATTAGAATAATCTCGGTCTAACCTCTTGCTCTGAAGTCTGAGCAGCTCCTGTTTATGATGAAGCTCTAGTTTAGGTCGCAGGGTGACCATAGAGTTTAAACCTTTGTTTATGGTCTTACCTCACATGAAGGGGGACTGGAAGAACATCACCACCCTTTGAGACCCCCACAGAGAGGCATGCTGGTCAATCCCTGCCCCAGGGCGTCCTCACCTCACGGACAGGGGACTGGCACCTGGGAGATGGGAAAGGTGAAGGGTGAGGGCCCCAGGGGCCCTGTGGTCAGTCTGGTCCAAACCAAACCTTCAGCAGTGTTAATATGGTACAACATCTTCCATTCGATATTCATCTGGGGGGGGGGGGGGGGGGGGATCATACTACAGGACTCCAGTGGTTTAAACCAAGGAAGGATAGCCTGCATATACTGTAATTCTGGCTGCTTATATTGTCCGAAATTGAAATTTTCAGTGCTTGAATTTCAAAGAATATTTCAGATCATTTTCAGATGTTCTGTTAGTTAAAAAAGTTTGGGAAAATATTATCCATAATATAAAAATGTCAGAGGGGCTAGATGTCACAAGCCCTTGTAAAAAAAGGATTTGAGTTAGTCTTAAATTATAATCATTTTTGTTAATTCACTCCTACAAACTAAATGTCTATTGTCATCATATTTGTGTAAAAGCTGTAAGATTGTCAAACATTCAAAGAAAAGTCAACTAAATAATGAAGGCAGATTTTAAACTGAAAGGCAGAACTGTGTCCTCAGGACAATGGCATTTTTATAAAGTCAGGGCAAGTTGTCACATGTGCTCTATATGTTGTCATTTCATAAAAAATGTAATGACTCTTTCTGTAGGTCATGTTCTTTGTTTATTTATTTATTTATGTTTTTGCATGTTAGCTTTTCAATTGTTTCATGAATAGTTCTGTGTTTCATAATTGATTTGTTATTTAAAGGAATATTCTGGGTTCAATACAAGTTAAACTCAGTCGACAGCATTTGTGGCATAATGTTGATAACCATAAAAAAAAATATTTCTACCTTATTTTCTTTAAAAAAAAAAAAAAAAAGAAATCGCTTACTAATATTTTCTATGCAAAGTCATATCCAATTTTATAACTTCGTTGCCATGAAAAGAGCGTAAATACGGCCTACACGACTTTTACCAGAATAATTAATATAAGTGCATTTATAACATTTTTAAGATTCACATTTCTGCCTTTAAATCCTCCAAAAATTGGCCCCGTTGACTTCCACTGTAAATGCCTCACTAACCTCGATTTTTGTTGCTTTTCTTTTGTTTTTTAAGAAAAGGAGGGACGAGTCGAAATTATTTTTGTGGTTATCCACATTATGCCACAAATGCTGTCGATTAAGCTCATATCGAATAAGGAATATTAATTTAGCCCATACTGTGACAACATGCCCCGCCGTCACAAAAGCTCAACGTGTTTTATTATCTGCAATCTGTTTTTTCCTACAACAACGGTGGAGATATTAAATAGCTTTTTGGTAGCTAATATCTTACTTTAAGGAATGTATCTACACAAAATCAACTTTCAATAATAAACCTTATCCTGAGAAATATTCACTGAAATAGAGTTCACAGTCTCCCCTATTCTATTTAACCACCAGTGTTCGCGATTGTGTACCTTTTTATTTTATTTTTTGCATATTTATCTCGTCCATAATAAAATGCAGCAGCGGGAATATTGGTGAAGCTTCATGTTTGATGACGTCGGTATCAATTTGTACATTTGAACAGAATTTTCATAGGTGCGTGCGTCTCAATGGATGCGGCGAGAGCGTGTCGATATGAACAATTATTAATGCAAATGGACTGAAACCAGCTTCCAGGTTTATTTAAACAAACTGGACAATGCAGTTTTGCCTTTTAAGTTTATGTGAAATGCATCGTCTTTTTATAGCCTAATTAACGGGATTTTTTCCTCTTTTTTTTTCTTTTCATTTTTCATTTTAAAGTACTTTATTAGCATGACTGTGTTTACATACAATATTGACAAAGCATTAATACACAAAACAGATAATGATAAAATAATAATAATAATAAAATAGTAACAAATAACAATAAAAATATAATTCAAATAATGTGCCGTAATGAATACAATAATTATATATATATATATATATATATATATATAACAATACACACTATACAATATAACATAAAATAAGCATTTAACAAGACCTTATGAACATAAACAATAAATAAGAAAAAAACTGTGGCCGAAGTACATTAAGTCTCATTTTAACAAATAAATAATAATAACAAATAAATAATAATAAAGCTGACTTGCCTACATTATAAAACGTATTCCCTTTACAATTGCGTGTTCTTCTAAGTTCTAACCACGAATATATTTTCTCAGTGAGAATCCACCCTCCACTCGTGGAACAAGAATGTCCTTTGTTGAAGAAGAAAAAAAATTAAAAAAAAAGGCACACGGAAGGAAATGCGCCCTGTGTGCTTTAATTTGTTCCCAGATATGCGGTCTCCATGTTTTCACTGGAGTGCAGCGGGGGGTCTTTGGTGATGCCAGATCCGTTTGCGTTCCAGCACCGTGGACACGAATCTCCTGTCAGTTCTGCTTTATCCAGGACAAGTACGCTCCGAAGCGCATTCAATTATGGTGTGGTTATGAAGTGTTCAATTTCATTTTAAATGTACATAAAATAATTTATTATTATTATATATAAGTTATTTGCTGTAGACTGCTTCTCAATATGAATGGAGTGAGCAGTCTGCTGTAAAGGCCTCAGTTTAATAAACTTTCAAGCGGACTGGGAACCATTTTGGCCCCTATAATAAGTGCATGGCCAATAAATCCACATTAATGCAACCAGATGAATAATAATTTAAAAAAAACCTAATTCTGGTGTCTATCACAGTATAAATCCTAATATATATATATATATATATACACACACACACACACACACACACACACACACACTTAAATAAGTCAAGTGTAAATAGAAGCTCCCAGACAAACAGTCGAACTTTTGAACTCCCCAGAAATAAAGCAGTAGGCCTAATAACTTGTTAAAATCGGCTGTATTCAAAGTGGCAAGCGGAAAATATCTCAGTCTCACCTACTGTTTTCATGCAGCTCAAACTGGACATGAGTTAATGGCAGGAGAATTTGAACCTCTGGATAAATCAGCAGATCATATGAGGCTATTTACACCATCACACACTTGAGTCAGTGCCATTCAGCACCAATGCGTGCATAGTAAATAAACAGATGAAAAAAAAAATTCACAGGGATAATGAGGACATTGAAGAGTTAAATGTTTCTGGCAGTTTGCAGAAAGCAATTAGGAGAGCGCGCAGCGGGGGCGCGGATTAATTCAAACGCTCGATTAAAATTAAAATTCTTTTGATAAATAATTGTCACCTCAATATGTTTGCTGGAGTTGATCGGATGGGGGCTATATTTTAAATACTTAAAATCTAGGGTTTTTAAGAAATAAAAGTTTCAAAAAGCTTTTTTAACACTAAATGTATTCAGTGCATGCATGCATTCAGGTTTATAATGACATTGTTCTATTGAAACTTACAAGAACAGTATTTTAGTGCATAGTTTAAAGTTGTTCCTTTAAACTGGCTATATTTAATTGCAAACATCTATAAACAAACTAAATATTACTGCAACCAACAAGTCCTATATAATTGCAACCTTATGTAAACAAACATATGCATGTAAACAAGTCTTAATAGCTGAACTGTTTTGTGCATCTCTGTGAACACCCGCTGATTGCGTGGGAACACAGATAGATGCACGAGGTGTTTGTGTTTGTTGTGCTTTTTAGCGGATAATCACACAATGATGCATGTGGTGTTTTGGTCAGAAACTGATGGAACAGACTTTGCAGATATGCGCACGGTTTATTTACAAATCAGAAACAGTCGATTTAAATAAAGTATATTTACATTTCTTCTTCTAAAAAAACAAACAAAACAAAACAAAACAAAAAAAAAAACAGCATTTCATAAGGCACATGTAATGTCCGATAAAAAATACAAATAAAAAAATTAAAAAAAAAACTTTGCATGCCATTGCATGGAACAGTTTGGTCCTAATGATGCAACATTTATTCGTCTAGTAGAATAAATGTATTGCAGCTAAATTATGCCCAAGCACATTGATGCAACTAAAAACACTGAATTGCATTGAATTTGAACTGACAGGTCTAATGTAAATAACAACAACTTGTCCATATGTACTCATAGAGCACACTAGATGTTAATAAACTGTAAACGTCTCTAAACCTCTGTTCCATCCCGGTTGTATATGAGATTATTAACACTAAAATGGTTGGATAGTGAGTTGATCAAGCCACTGTTATTATGGGTTGCAGTGTAGTAGTTTACTCTGTTGGTGTTGGGATGACCGGGTTCTGACTGAGTCGCATTCTGATGTCCAGTCATGCCGTGCGTAAAATCCCCCAAGTGTCCAGAGCTGACGTCCCGGCCTCTGATCCCGTTGCTGTTTCCTGCCATTACTGAGTTCACGTTACCGATGAAGTTGCTAAAACAGGGGCTGTGCTCTGCGGAGGGTGACGGGGATGATTTATGTTCGCTGGAAGTTGGGGAGTTTTGGAGACTCTGCGGGGACGCGCTCATCAGGCTCGCAGTGTCCGACAATTTGAGCGAGTCCTCGGATTTGACGGACAAGACGCTTCCACTGTTCCCATCGGCTCTTCTTTTTCTCTTTCTTCTAAAGTTGCCATTATCGAACATTTTCTCGCAGTTGGGGTCCAAAGTCCAGTAATTTCCTTTCCCTGAATGAAAGAAAGATTTTTTGTGAACTTAATTTCGCAGCATCATGCGCAAAACAAAAACACGCAATCAGCAATAATGTTAAATTAGACCCGATAAACAAAATCTACATTTAAGTTATCACATCTAAGGCCTGTTTAATGTATCTAAGCAAAGATTGCAGTATGAATAACAATTGTTCAGACTTACCAGGGTCATCTTCATCTCTTGCAACTTTCTTGAAGCAATCATTCAAGGACAGATTGTGTCTAATTGAGTTTTGCCACCCTGCTTTGCTTTTCTTATAAAATGGATAGTTATCAGCCACATACTGATAAATTTGACTGAGGGTCAGTTTCTTATCCTGAGCATTCTGGATAGCCATCGCTATAAGCGCTGAATAGGAATAAGGTGGTCTAACCATCTTGAAAAGCTCCTGCTGACTAGAAATGGAGAGCCACCCGAGATCTGCGCTTCCAAAGCCCGTGGGAGGAGGAAGAAACTGCCGCTGGTTCGAACCAAATCCTGACTGAATGTACGAGCCTCCGTTCGCGCCTGACAGATACGGAGAGGAGCTGATACCAGGGCCGTTCATCCACAGGTAAGGGTTGGTGGTTGGTGAGGTATACTCGCCAAGTCCATAGTTTGAAGGATGCGCAGGGGGCCTCTGCGAGTGGTGGTGATGATGGAGGTTCTGCTGGTACATGCTGAAGTTGGTGTCGCAGTACACGGTCATGTCCAGGATGTCCTGCGCGTTGGGGTGCTGGAGGGAGCTCGTTTGCTGGCTCGAAGGCTGCTGCCCGAACGCGTTCATAATCCGTTCTCCCTCTAGAAACATGAAGACCTACTGACTGTACTTGTCTCTGCGAGTTCACGAGGGAATGCCCGACTTCACGGCAGGGGAGGGTTATTTAACCTGTCCCAGAGCGCATGTAGTGAATGAAAGACAACCCCCTCCCACTGTCACGCTTCTCCTCAAATATGCATCGATTTGGCGTTGAAATCATCCTTGAGATAAGCATGCTTGAAAGGTGCCACAAAAGTTTTAAAGCAGCCACCTCGTTAAGGGTGCAAATTAAATAGTAATAAGAGTAATTAATTAATTATTTGCCTCTTTTTTATATATAGATCTTTTGGAATTAAAGTAACGATTTTGTGGGAAGTAAAAAAAAAACGTTTAATCGTTTGTTTATTTAGATATTCAAAATTATTTGTTAGAAAAGTTATTTGTGCATGGATATTTAAACAGAAATCCAAATAAAATATAATGCATGCGAGGGAAGTCTTTAAAAGCTAAATATAGGCTATTCTTGGTGGAAATTGTGGAGTGGAATGAGATGTTCACTTGGGACAGATGCTAATGATGTATAATCATTGTTTGACATGAAATTAGTCCAATTAGACGAACCCCCTAACCCCCAGCATGCCTTTTACATATTATAACACCCGAAGTAAATGAGCAAAGAAGTCTCGCTTGAATTTACAAATTTATACAGCAGAGAAATCGACATGAACAGATATTTGCAGTTTTGGTAATTTAGTAGGCCTAATACAGCTTTTGCATTAGTAGAAGTTTGCATTAGTTATTGTTAATTGATTATTTATATTGTTTTAATTATATTTGTGGCCCTTGATTGTTTTATTTTATCCGTATATGCACGGGGTACATTCATGTAGCCTACTATATTATATTATTATTAATATTATTGTTATTGAATTAATAATACATAAAATATAATAATTATTATTATAATGACGACCATAGCATGCATGCATATATATATATATATATATATATATATATATATATATATATATATATATATATATATATATATATATATATATATATATATATATAGTGGTATATGATAAAACATGTAGGGATACGTGTGTGATTCGCATTGTGATTTTGAGAATTTGCTTTGTTTCTCAGACCGAATGCTCGCAGACAGAAATGCTTCTTTGTTCTGACGGACATTACCGCCACCTTCTGTCCATTTAGCAGGACAACTATAGGACAAGAAGAGCCTTTCAACAAAAGTTTCTTAAACATGCAAAGAGAGACAACATAAAGGGGTCATTCCAAAGGCGGTGCAGATTTCTGCCAAAAATACCAGTCGTCCAGGCTATACAGCTGGACTCAACCACCTACCGGAAAATGACACACCTATATTGTGCACAGATATGAAATGCATCCTATTATTTGTATAGCCTGCACTGCATGACTTAAAATGGATATCTCTATTGTGTGTGCATCAGTGTGTATGTTTTAAGGCTTTTCAATAATTCAAAACAACTCTCTTTGACCCATTAAATATACCCATTCATTTGAATTATTCCAGCAGCGGGACCCATAATAAAATTAAAAGCAATGCAAAGTTTTGAGTTTAGGCTTATGCAAGGAATTGGTTTGGCATTTTATTAACTGACCTTATGCCCCAGATAAACTAGTGTGCAATCTTTAATAGTTTTTTTCATAGAACTTCCAGTGCAGCTGTTGCTACAGCTATCACTCCTACATTTCAGTGATATTTCAGTCCTCAGTACGAGTTGTGGTATTTATATTGTTTAATTTCACCCAATTAAAATTTTAATAGGCTCGGTAAAATGAATAAAGACTATTTATAAATGTTAAACATTGCTGTGGGCCTAAATATCAAATTTGAAATAACTGTAATCATTTTCAGTTATCGCACTACAGTCGTTTCCTCATGTCTCTAGAGCTGCACGTCAAACATCTTTGACAAAATAATTGTGAAATCAATGGATTATTCATTTATATTCCATACAATAAAGTGTTTAGTATAAGGCTAAATTCTCTCACTAAAATGTATTCATTTGCAGTAAATGTGTAATTTTTTTAAGTGTGTTTCACTGTCCCTTGAGCTATTGTCCACCCTGTAATGTCATGATACTGTGACCTTTAACTGAAGATATATGTTATGAAATGACATCACACACAATGGAGGTTATTTGAAGTGCATTATTCTTTTGTTTTAATTCAGTTTTATTTTATTTTGTGATGTTAGTCATAGGTGGTCAAGCATAACATGTCCAACTTGTAACAGCAAGATATTGGGAAAATTAGTTTAATTTAAAAATTTCAATGTACTTATGTGAACAGAAATAAAATCATCAATATAAGTTTACAGATATGTTTGCTAGATATTATTAACAGACAATGTAGTGGCTAATTTTCCCACTGAATGTCCACCCTATTATTTTTCACCCTGACCCTCCCCATTTCACCGGATGGACATCTGAATTGAATCTGGATGGTCATTTAGCTTGACCGAAATGATTTACTGAATGTTTAACCCCATCCCTTTGATGATGAAACATAAAGAAAATTAAAAAGTAGGCCTTTGTTTCATTTTTCAAAAGTTTCATAGCCGAAATGTCACCAAATTTTAGGAATAACCCATAGATATCTTGATGTCTAAGCAAAAGGTTTCCGAGTTGCCAAAAGGTATTATTAGTAGTTTAATGTGTTAGAGCAGACATGGGCAAATTACAGGCCCTCCACAAGGTTTAATCTGGCCCCAGCACATTTATCCTAAAAGCGGTTTTTCATAGGATATTTGAGTTATCTTGCATTGGGACCTAACGCGCCTCCACAGGTGTTTACAAGTTAGATATTTATACTTGCACAAATTGGAAATATTCCGCCTAATGTTATACTTATTTTGTGCAATCTGGCAACCATGCATGGCTGTGCCTCTTTCTAGCTCTGGCTTTCCCCTTTACACTGATCAGCCACAACATTAAAACCACTGACAGCCAGGTGAAGTGAATAACATCAATTATCTCATTACAATGGCACCTGTCAAGGGGTGGGATATATTAGGCAGCAAGTAACCAGTCAGTTCTTGAATTTCATATGTTAGAAGCAGGAAAAATGGGCAAGCATAAGGATCTGAGCGACATTGACAAGGGCCAAATTGTGATGGCTAGATGACTGGGTCAGAGCATTTCCAAAATGGCAGGTCTTGTGGGGTGTTCCCCATATGTAGTGGTTAGTACCTGCCAAAAATGGTCCAAAGGAGAACAACCGGTGAACCGGCGACAGGGTCATGGACACCCAAGGCTCATTGATATGCGTGGGGAGTGAAGGCTAGCCCGTCTGGTCCGATCCCACAGAAGAGCTTCTGTAGCACAAATTGCTGAAAAACTTAATGCTGGCCATGATAGAAAGGTGTCAGAACACACAGTGCATCACAGCTTGCTGCATATGGGTCTGCGTAGCTGCAGACCGGTCAAAGTGCCCATGCTGACCCCTGTCCACCGCCGAAAGCGCCTTCAATGGGCATGTGAGAGTCAGAACTGGATCATGGAGCAATGAAAGAAGGTGACCTGGTCTGATGAATCATGTTTTCTTTTAGATCATGTGGACAGTTGGGTGTGTGCGTCATTTACCTGGGGAAGAGATGGCAGCAGGATGCACTATGGGAAGAAGGCAGGCCGGAGGAGGCAGTGTGATGCTCTGGGCAATGTTCTGCTGGGAAAACTTGGGTCCTGGCATTCATGTGGATGTTACTTTGACACGTACCACCTACCTAAAGATTGTTGCAGACCACGTACACCCCTTCATGGCAATTGTATACCCTGATGGCAGTGGCCTTTTTCAGCAAGATAATGCGCCCTGCCACACTGCACACATTGTTCTGGAATGGTTTGAGGAACATGACAAATAGTTCAAGGTGTTGACTTGGCCTCCAAATTCCCCAGATCTCATTCCGATTGAGCATCTATGGGATGTGCTGGACCAACAAATCCGATCCATGGAGGCCCTACCTCACAACTAACAGGACATGAAGGATCTGCTGCTAATGTCTTGGTGCCAGATACCACAGGACACCTTCAAAGGTCTTGTGGAGTCTCGACAGGTCAGAGCTGTTTTGGCGGCACGAGGGGGACCTACATAGAGGGGAAGTGGTAGCTCAGCAGTTAAGGCTCTGGGTTACTGATCAGAAGGTCAGGGGTTCAAGCCCCAGCACTGCCAAGATGCCACTGTTGGGCCCTTGAGCAAGGCCCTTGACCCTATCTGCTCCAGGGGCACTGTATCATGTCTGACCCCAGCCTAGCTGGGATATGTGAAAAAGAAGAATTTCACTGTATATGTGCAAATGTATAATGTGTGATAAATAAAGAAAATTATTATTACATGATATTAGGCAGGTGGTCTTAATGTTTTGGCTGATCGGTGTAAACAAACGTAGCTATCTCTAGTTCGATATTCTGTTCAAGGAAAAGTGTTATATGGCCGCTCCGTGTCCATTCTTTAGGTTGCTTGTGCTCTTTGGTGCTACTAAGTTTGCAAGGAAACCTTTTCAGTGATTAATAAAATATAAATATAGATCTTGGCATTATTGACACGCGGAGGGGTAGGCTAATTGACACGTGAGCAAAAGCAAGTGAGAGACGTAGGCCTATATGTCTTTTTTATTTGTGCAATTTAGAAATGTTGAAGTTCCTCGCGAGTCACCTGTATTTTAATTTAACACTTGCAGTAATAATTTATCATAGTAATGCAGCTTGTTTTATTCAGCTGTGTGCTGAATGGAAAGCCAAACAATTGGCATACAAACTATTGACGAGACCAGCATAATGACCCTTTTAGCACATAAACGAGTAATGTTTTGAGAAAACTGGCCCGCTTTGTGACAAACATGAAAAGTTCTATAATTGTATTATTTTTATTTTATTAAAACAGATCCCTAAAGTAGAAAGTGTTAAATTAAATAATAAATTACCATGGAAATAGAGATGGTAAAATAAATAATTTACAATTATGCTCAGCCTTTATTCAGTTTTTTAATACCTGATAGAAAAGTATCTACCTTTGTAAGGCAACACAGTAGAGCTGTTCAGCTTGTAGTCCAAAAACCCGGAAGAGAATTCGCCATGGGTTCCCTCTGGATTTTCCTATGGGTTTTTATAATGGGGTTTTTGAATTTATGAGAACAATAAGGTCTGTGGTAAACATTACTTGATGATACGTGGATGTTTTGTATTAAAACATAAATTACACACAGTCATACTGCAAAAGGGAATTTTGAAGCCATATTGAATTGCATACATAAAAAAAAAAAAAAAAGAAAAAACACACACAGTGGCTTAAAAACTCACTTTTGAAGTATGACTGTGTGTAATTTATGTTGTAGAACAAAATGTCCACATATAGGAAAATCCAGAGTGAACCCATGGCGAGTTAAACTTCCGGGTTCGCCTAGAAATTGACATCATGGCTGAACAGTTCTAAACTTTAGGCAATTGCAGAATATGTGCCCTTCAAGTGTAGTCGGAAATATCTCAATTACGAATTCCGAGCACATGAACGATCAAGCGTAGTCATACTTACAATTGGGAAACTCGGAATTCTAGATGAAACACGAGTTGCCAAGATGGGATGTTGGAAGGTGCATGTCGACAGGAAAGATTATGGAAACTAATTATTTTGTAAAAATATTTCAACTTCTGTACTTTGTTTAGGTATGACAGTCAACTAATGACTCATCTTTCGTGGTTTGTTTTAAGCAAATTAATTAATAATTTCTTAGATACCATGCATTTATAAATCATATATGTTGTGAATCAGTAATGCACATTTATTCATTTATGTTTATTCATTAGTACAACAGAAAAAGAGCATTTGCTGTCAATCATTGTGCATTTGTTTAAGTTTGGCTTCTTCCGAATTTTGTTTCCCACTTGAATGCATGACATGTTGTTGTAACAAATGCCCAACTTGGAGGTACGAGCTTCCCAGCTTCAACTGAAGGCAGCAATAGTCCCATTAGTCACATATACACTTCATACAATCTAGTACACAACTATTTCTGCACTTGAAAGTTACAAGAACCAAATCAATGCGGAACACTGTATCTCAAAAGGAGTACAATGTGGCCCTCCTGCACTACTTAAAGTCCAATGTGGCCCCTGTACCAAAATAGTTGCCCACCCCTTTGTTAGGGGGATGTTATGGGGGGATGTCATTTAGTAACTTCAAGAGACAACACGTAGTAATTAAATATATATCTGCACTGTACAACACGGGTGTATATGTATGTGTATACAATAGGGTCAATATAACAATATAACCCCCAATCCAATTTACCTTTGTGGTGTCAGAAAATGAACTTTTAAAGTGATGGCAAAACACCTCGATTGCATTTTCACATAGCAGAGGGGTACTGTAATCTCACACCATCGCTTCTTTTTAAAAATACTTTCTGTGCCCACAAGAATTGCATTTTGAAAAGCGGCAGGGCTGAATAAGGTCAAATTGGGACATCTCACAAAGCTTCTGTCTCCCCCCTTGTGGCAAGCAAAAGAACAGACAGTCTACATGTAATTTTTACTGTATATGTATATTTTTCAATTAATGTTACAATGAATATATGACCCCGTTACAAGAATACAGCCTATAAATAAGCAAAAAAAAAAAAAAAAAAAGAATAAGCATAATTAGGCAAATGAAACGCTACATGAGAGTTCTTGCTTAGGACATGCTGATACCAAAATGGAAATATGTAATTCACATTTAAAATTAACTTTGATGATCGTTTGTTGCATGGCATTTCATTATTTGAGCTGAATTATGTGTGTGAGAGGTTTTGTGTGTGACAAAAATTTATATAAGTTACACATGTCAAATACATATAAATCTTCCCCTTCCTGTGGAGTGACATTCCTTATTAGCAGTCCAAATTGCATTTTGAGAAGAGAAACCTTTTGATATCAAATTGTACTGGTTTTAGATTTTGCCCTGTATAATCTCACAGGTTTTTCTTTTGTACTCTTCTCAAGTTCAGCGCCAGTGTGTTTGGTAGACCATGATCGATCAGCTGCTGTTTTAGCTGAAACAAAGATGGACAGAAAGATCTAAATATCTTAAGCATTACATATACATATTTTCTATGTTATCTATTAGCAGTGTATTTAGCACAGTAAATATGACTTACTTTCTCTAAAACAGTCGCAATATTTCCAGTCTCTGTCAGGTCTAAAAATGAGGAAAGTCTTATCTGAAGTCCAATGACATTTTCTAAAGTGAAAACACACACACACACACACACACACACACACACAGACACACACACACACACACACACACACAATACATAAAATATGAGGTTTGTTGAATTGTATGTTAAAAGGGTATATTATACTAAATATATTAGAGCGGTATAAAAGTAGGGATGTAATATCTGATTTGTTCAATGCACACTGTAAAAAATGTCAGTAATTTTAATGGTAAAAAAAATAAAAATAATTAATTAGTTAACAGGAGTTACCTTAACATATTATGTAAAAATTATAATACATTTATCAAGACAATATATGTAATTTGAAGGTAAAATATTGTGCAGAGTTTGTTTTGTTTTGTTTTTAGATGTAAAAAGTATGATTTGACCGTATAATTAATGGTAAAATTGTAAATGTTTAACAAGAGAACACATGTACTTTTTATGGTAAACTATCGTTAAATTTACTTGGAAAAACATTAATCTGGCGTTTCCAGAATTCCCTGCGTGACCCATCACATTTAATTATATTTTATGGGAATAGCTATGCTTCTTCTTATTTTTAATATCAGTTATGTGTATTGGCATTCTGTGTTATATTTTATGAAGTTAAATGAATATTTATTGCATTATTTTACTGTCACATGTGTTCTGGTGTACATGTGTATTAGTTATTAGTTACACTCTTGATGAGCTTTAAGTCATCATATGGACTTTTGTAGATACTACAATTATTAACAATACATTTTAAAGTGAAAATCAGACATTTGTACTTCCAGAAAGTTAGTATATCAAGTTTATATCATTTAATAATATAAACGGCAGTGATCCATAAAATATACAGGCATCAAAATTACATCCCGTAAAGCATGAAACATGGTCACCATATTTGTTATGGTATATTTCTGGCAATTTCTGACTTTTTACAGTGCTATAACTTTCTAAAACAAAATCTTCTGAATGTATCTTTTTTTCTTGTGTATGATATGACTTTAAAACTGATAATAGTACAGGTATAATCATGATCACAGGGTATCTTTTACCTTTTGAGATGTATTGATTCTCTGGTTCACTGTCCACTCTGAAGGCCCAACACCCTGGAACATTTACATTACTAGAGTTTTTGAGATTTGGAATGTAGCTTCCGCTGTCTGACCCAGGAATTACACAATAATGTGTGGAGTTTACTGTGTCATAACCAGCCTGTACAAACAATGAAAAATCTCATTACAGAGAGAGCAAATATTGGGACAGAAATATTTTGGTCCACTGATGTACAAGGCATGTATTTTTACCTGCACTAGCACTACATTTTGTGTCACAGCAACATCACCATAATTCATCAGAATAAAAGACAAATTACCATCTGATATTAAAACGGCTTGAAAAGATGTTTCCTGAAAAGATGAAAACATTGATTGTCATCGTCTGTGACCTTGTGGGTAAAGTCAAAACAGTTGCAGAATTCAGGATAATAACTTACCGTGCCCGAGTGATAAAAATATTCAACTTTATCCCAAGTTGCAACAAAAACCCAAGTAGCATGGAAGCTCAGATCAGGGAAATACTGGTTTATATCCTGAGAGGCACGAGTGAGCACACTTCCATTTGAGTATTGTTGATACGAGATCACACCATTCTGACTGACATCAATGTCAGTCCACAAAGGAGCTATGATATCTTTACTTCCATTGGCAGGAAAAGGCTTGGGGATGTATTCTGATGAAGACTGGTTGAATGTAAGGTATCCATTATTATTAACCTAGGTAATAAAAGAAATCAGTTCAAATGTGAACTAGCTTGCATGTCGTAGTTGTGTGTAAAAGCATTTGCGTTCACATTTATGGAAATGAATTCTCACATATATCTTATGGTGTATGCGGCCAAAGAAAGCAAATGGACTCCAAAGATCAATAAGAGTGGAGTTTTCATCCTCAATAGCAAAACGGTCTGTGTCACCTGCCACTAAGCCAAATGGATAGAATGTCCCTGGTGGTGTATAAAGAATGCACAACTTTAAACTCTTATGATGATAATCAATAATCTCAGGTGGATTTTGTAGGAGTAGATTATTAATAGGTTGAACTGGTTCTAATTTAAAGGTCTATAATTACCTGTTTGTGCCTTTGTCATCATGCCTGTTAAAAATAGAGATGAATACATATAGTCATATCCATAAAAGATGTGTTCGTTTTTATTGTGCATTATTAAGAGAGCTATTCAAACAAATTCAAACTCACTCAGTAACAGCACTGATGTTGTGAACACTAGCAGATGTTGTGAAACTGAAAGCATCCTTTGATAACTAGTCGGGCAAAGCCAGAGACAAAGACAAAATGTAGAGTGTCCTTTTGCTGTAATCATAGAGAAAAACCTTTTCATTCTCATATTTTCATTTAGAAAAACTAGAACAGCAGAACATTCAGTAGCTCTAAAACTCGTGTTTCACCTGCGTGAAGTTGGCCCCCCACCCAACGCAAAACGTCGGCAAAATAGTCTCGTTTGTTTGTGCTCCGTTTGTGCTTGTTTGTGCTGTAAAAATTTTCATTTGTGCTGCTTCGGTTTTTTAGTTATTAAAATAATATTTATAGGTCATTCTGAGGTCACCTAGCCCCACCCCCCACCCCCCACATGCTCCAAATTCACCTAAATAGTCTCGTTTGTTTCTGCTTCGTTTGTGCTGGTTTGTGCCGGTAAAAGTTTCGTTTGTGCTGCTTCGGTTTTTTTAAATATTAGACACTGAATTAAAGGCGATGATGTCACCAGACCCCCCACATGCTCTAAATTCACCCAAAATAAGCTCAATCGTTTGTGCTTCATTTGTGCTGGTTTGTACCAGTAAAAGATTCGTTTTTGCGACTGTCTTTTTTTTTTATCAATACAGTTGAAGTAACACGGTAAGATCCAATTGAAAAACCAAATCACATAAATAGTCGCATTCACTTAACTGTTACCTATCCACTGTGCGTTTTCAACTTTTAATGGACACAGCGGATCACAGGATGTGTGGAATGTAACACAAACTCCAAGGTAAGTGTGTTTACTTATTACTGTATGTAGTTATGTGAATAACAGTAGTAATATTGACATTGTCATAAATACAGGCACCATAACCTGTTTGGTGTAGCTCTGTGTTTATACATACATAGGCTATGCGTGTGTGTGTGTGTGTGTGTGTGTGTAGGCCTATACAGTACAGGTCAAAAGTTTGTAAACATTAAGATTTTTAAATGTTTTTGAAAGAAGTCTCTTAATCTCACTAAGACTGTATTTATTTGATAAAAAAAAAAAAAAAAAAATACAGTAAAAACAGTAATACTGTGAAACAATACACTTTAAAATAGCTGTTTTCTGTTTTAATAAAATTTAAAATGTAATTTTATTTCTGTGATGTCAAAGCTGAATTTTTAGCATCATTACTCCATTCTTCAATGATTTGTTTGTTTTGTTTTTAATTTCATTTTTGTTTTTCTTTATTTTACTTGTATTGTTTATTTTATAGATTATACTATATATTCTTTTTTCTATTTGTAGTCTATATATGCTCTATATTTTATATTATGTGTTGGAATGACTATTGTCATGTTCACTGTTTGTAATTTGACTGGCATAATAATAATACAAATAAATAAATAATAAAAAAACTCCAGTCTTCAATGTCACATGATCCTTCAGAAATCATAGTAAAATGTTGATTTTGTGCTCAGCTATATTGAATTATTATTGGTGCTCAATTATTAAGAATGGTTCTTATTTTTTTCATCAATGTTGAAAACCATTTTTGCATGCTTAATATTTTTGTGGAAACCACAATACATGATACATTTTTGTGTGGATTCTTTGATGAATAGAAAGGTAAAAAGAACAGCATTTATTTGAAATAGAAATCTTTTTAACAATATAATGTCTTTACTGTCTCTTTTGATCAATTTAATGCGTCCTTGATGAATAAAAGTATTATATATATATATATATATATATATATATATATATATATATATATATATATATATATACAGGTGCATCTCAATAAATTAGAATGTCATGGAAAAGTTCATTTATTTCAGTAATTCAACTCAAATTGTGAAACTCGTGTATTAAATAAATTCAGTGCACACAGACTGAAGTAGTTTAAGTCTTTGGTTCTTTTAATTGTGACGATTTTGGCTCACATTTAACAAAAACCCACCAATTCACTATCTCAAAAAATTAAAATACATCATAAGACCAATAAAAAAAAACATTTTTAGTGAATTTCTGGCCTTCAGGAAAGTATGTTCATTTACTGTATATGTACTCAATACTTGGTAGGGGCTCCTTTTGCTTTAATTACTGCCTCAATTCGGCGTGGCATGGAGGTGATCAGTTTGTGGCACTGCTGAGGTGGTATGGAAGCCCAGGTTTCTTTGACAGTGGCCTTCAGCTCATCTGCATTTTTTGGTCTCTTGTTTCTCATTTTCCTCTTGACAATACCCCATAGATTCTCTATGGGGTTCAGGTCTGGTGAGTTTGCTAGCCAGTCAAGCACACCAACACCATGGTCATTTAACCAACTTTTGGTGCTTTTGGCAGTGTGGGCAGGTGCCAAATCCTGCTGGAAAATGAAATCAGCATCTTTAAAAAGCTGGTCAGCAGAAGGAAGCATGAAGTGCTCCAAAATTTCTTGGTAAACGGGTGCAGTGACTTTAGTTTTCAAAAAACACAATGGACCAACACCAGCAGATGACATTGCACCCCAAATCATCACAGACTGTGGAAACTTAACACTGGACTTCAAGCAACTTGGGCTATGAGCTTCTCCACCCTTCCTCCAGACTCTAGGACCTTGGTTTCCAAATGAAATACAAAACTTGCTCTCATCTGAAAAGAGGACTTTGGACCACTGGGCAACAGTCCAGTTCTTCTTCTCCTTAGCCCAGGTAAGACGCCTCTGACGTTGTCTGTGGTTCAGGAGTGGAATACAACAACTGTAGCCAAATTCCTTGACACGTCTGTGTGTGGTGGCTCTTGATGCCTTGACCCCAGCCTCAGTCCATTCCTTGTGAAGTTCACCCAAATTCTTGAATCGATTTTGCTTGACAATCCTCATAAGGGTGCGGTTCTCTTGGTTGGTTGTGCATCTTTTTCTTCCACTCAACTTTCTGTTAACATGCTTGGATACAGCACTCTGTGAACAGCCAGCTTCTTTGGCAATGAATGTTTGTGGCTTACCCTCCTTGTGAAGGGTGTCAATGATTGTCTTCTGGACAACTGTCAGATCAGCAGTCTTCCCCATGATTGTGTAGCCTAGTGAACCAAACTGAGAGACCATTTTGAAGGCTCAGGAAACCTTTGCAGGTGTTTTGAGTTGATTAGCTGATTGGCATGTCACCATATTCTAATTTTTTGAGATAGTGAATTGGTGGGTTTTTGTTAAATGTGAGCCAAAATCATCACAATTAAAAGAACCAAAGACTTAAACTACTTCAATCTGTGTGCACTGAATTTATTTAATACACAAGTTTCACAATTTGAGTTGAATTACTGAAATAAATGAACTTTTCCACGACATTCTAATTTATTGAGATGCACCTGTATATATTACTTATCCCAAACCTTTGAATGGTTGTGTATCATGGTTTCCACGAAAAAAAAAAAGAAGAAAAAACAGCACAACTGTTTTCAACTGATAATAATAATGAATGTTTCTTGAGCAGCAAATCAGCATATTGGAAGGATTTCTGAAGGATCGTGTGACACTGAAGATTGAAGTAATGATGCTGAAAATTCAGCTTTGATCACAGAAATAAATTACAGTTTACTATATATTCAGATAGAAAACAACTGTTTTACATTGGAATAATATTTCACAATATTACTGTTTCACTGTATTTTTGATCAAATAAATGCAGCCTTGGTGAGCAGAAGAGACTTCTTTCAGAAACATTAAAAAATCTTAATGTTTTCAAACTTTTGACTAGTACTATATATAATATATATATATATACATATATATATGTGTGTGTGTGTGTGGAAACTCGTGACTCAATGAATTAAGCCAAAATGATTTTACTTTTGAAATTTAATTACTGTGTACTATCAAACATCCATTAACACAAATAATGGACCTTTAAAAACGTAAAGTTAAAAACATGTCATGATTTATCACATGTGTCCAGATGCCAGGCTTAAAATTGTGTATTCCCTTTTTTGTGTTTTAGAGAACTTGTTGTTGTATTTAACCGTTTCAGGCATGAATTCAATCCATTTCTGAAATGGAACTTCAAGATCAAAAGTCCAGCAATCTTTTGGTCTGGGTGAAAGGGACCCTGTGTCATCACTACTGCCATTTGTTTCATGATCACATTCATGAGTAAACCCTAAAGCATTCCAGATGTTGAGTCTATTGAATTTAACAAAAGTGTATAGAGCCTTTGCAGTGATCTTGTTTTCTAGCTGCTTACTAAGCTCTGTCCAGATGCTCTGATTAGGAGTAGCTATGTTGCCATTTTGGACTATAGCCTCTTTAGATGAACACAGGACAGAGAAAATGGAATCTCTGTCGACTTCTGGTTTCTTGGGCATCTGGCATAAGCAAAACATAATTACCCACTTAAATAATCCTGACTCAAAAAATGTCATGTTCAGTATAAACTTGTTTTCATGTATTACTGTATTGGTCCGAATATAAGGATAATGTAATATAGTAATAATATATAAGGATAATATATCTTATATTAGGACCATTATGGTTATGTTGACCCCTAGATGCACAATGTATTCAAAAAACTAACATGGGCCTCATGTGCAACTGTAATTAGCATATATTAGTATTAGCAATGAGTTTTCTGTTCAGTAAACATTGACAGTCTTAGCTCTCTTGAATGTTGTACCATTATTCTTGAAGTTAACAAATAATATTGTAACTGACAGTGTTAAAACATTGTACTTACATTGGCAAGAAATTTGTTTTAATAATGACTTTTGTAGTTTGATTTATATCGACTTTTTCTCTACTACCTCTACACTAATTTCCACAAGAGCATCTTGAACAGAAGTGTCACTTGCGCCTAGTGGTGGCAGTGAAGTGTAGCAGATGATACTCCATGTAAATAAATAGAAAGACCATCAGGAAAGACCAGTGAATTAAGTAAAGATAATCGTTTATTGAACAAATGATGTGATGATTAGTCTTGACAGAAAGTCTTCAGCAATTCAACTGTAAAAGTGTGTTCACATCGAGGAGATTTGTGCTTTTGTTCTCGTGCCCAGAGCTGAGCGAAAGTGAGTGACAGAAAGAGTCCAACAGACACCAGATGAATATTGAGCTGCTGCTGTCTGAACAACAAGTTTTTAAGAAACACCATAGCAACTACAAAAACATTGATAAGGAGTTGTTGTTGTATTAAAATATCTTCATCCAACATTTTGGTAAGAAATTGAAATGACAAACCCAAAATAAAATGCTCACTGCTCATAAATCATACTGACTACACACAAAACAAGATAGACCTATTTTTGAAATATATAATATAGTCGGAGGTAGGTGGTGACCGAATGACCGAGACTTTTTTTATTTTTGTGACCATTAAGTGATCTATTTTATTCTGTCAGTATTGTATTCAATAAATATCAGCATTTATAATTCGCCTGTAATTCAGTGTCTAATATTAAAAAAAAAAAAAACGAAGCAGCACAAACAAAACTTTTACCGGCACAAACGATTGAGACTATTTTGCGACGTTTTGCGTTGGGTGGGGGGCCAACTTCACACAGGTTTCAGTTTCTCATCGTTGTCAAAATGTCAAAGTATATCCAAAATTATTATGCAATACTTTTAAGTGACTACTTAATTACATATGTAAAGAAATGTAGCCAAATTAAAAGCAAACTTTTAAAAAAAATGGATTCTTACCTCAGACAGCTTCACTGAACAACTTTTGCACCTGTTGTGGGTTAAATTCCAAGTGGACAGCAAACTGAAACTCTAATTCATTATGTTGACGGGAGGGACATGTCTGTGGAATGTGTGTTAACCTGTTGATGCTCATTGACCCCACCCATGGGTTTGACCATACTTTGCTTAAATTAGTTCACATTTACCCAGGGCCGGAGTGGCAATCGGGAAGATCGGGATGTTGCATGTTGATTGACAAACTTTCATCATACACTATATTGCCAAAAGTATTTGCTCATCTGCCTTTAGACGCATATGAACTTAAGTGACATCCCATTCTTAATCCATAGGGTTTAATATGACGTCGACCAACCCTTTGCAGCTATAACAGCTTCAACTCTTCTGGGAAGGCTTTCCACAAGGTTTAGGAGTGTGTTTATGGGAATTTTTGACCATCCTTCCAGAAGCGCATTTGTGAGGTCAGACACTGATGTTGGACGAGAAGGCCTGGCTCGCAGTCTTCGCTCTAATTCATCCCAAAGGTGCTCTGTCGGGTTGAGGTCAGGACTCTGTGCAGGCCAGTCAAGTTCTTCCACACCAAACTCGCTCATCCATGTCTTTATGGACCTTGCTTTGTGCACTGGTGCGCAGCCATGTTGGAGCAGGAAGGGGCCATCCCCAAACTGTTCCCACAAAGTTGGGAGCATGGAATTGTCCAAAATCTCTTGGTATGCTGAAGCATTCAGAGTTCCTTTCACTGGAACTAAGGGGCCAAGCCCAGCTCCTGAAAAACAACCCCACACCATAATCCCCCCTCCATCAAACTTCACAGTTGGCACAATGCAGTCAGACAAGTACCGTTCTCCTGGCAACTGCCAAACCCAGACTCGTCCATCAGATTGCCAGATGGAGAAGCGTGATTCGTCACTCCAGAGAACACGTCTCCACTGCTCTAAAGTCCAGTGGCGGCGTGCTTTACACCACTGCATCCGATGCTTTGCATTGCACTTGGTGATGTATGGCTTGGATGCAGCTGCTCGGCCATGGAAACCCATTCCATTAAGCTTTCTACACACTGTTCTTGAGCTAATCTGAAGGCCACATGAACTTTGGAGGTCTGTAGCGATTGACCCTGCAGAAAGTTGGCGACCTCTGCGCACTATGCGCCTCAGCATCCGCTGACCCCGCTCTGTCATTTTATGTGGCCTACCACTTCGTGACTGAGTTGCTGTCATTCCCAATCGCTTCCACTGTGTTATAATACCACTGACTGTGGAATATTTAGTAGCGAGGAAATTTCACGACTGGACTTGTTGCACAGGTGGCATCCTATCACAGTACCACGCTGGAATTCACTGAGCTCCTGAGAGCGGCCCATTCTTTCACAAATGTTTGTAGAAGCAGTCTGCATGCCTAGGTGCTTCATTTTATACACCTGTGGCCATGGAAGTGATTGGAACACCTGAATTCAATTATTTGGATGGGTGAGCGAATACTTTTGGCAATATAGTTGTATGTGGCGTAACAACTGCCAACAGTCCATAACATCTGGTATTTAAAGGATCAGAATTGCGTTCCGCATTATAGAGAACGCAGTCTGTATTTTATCATCTCACACCCAAACAAATGAGAGAGTAGCCTGTGAGATATGAAACTGATGTTGCCGCTTCACTTGACAGCGCGGGAAGGATCACGGAAGATCCATCGAGAACAGATAGGCTACTAATAGCTGAATGGATGAACGTGCTTCAGGTAGCCTACAAGATCATCACAAGTTTAATACTGACTGCAGTCTCACAATCTCAATTAATCTCTGAAAGCCTCTTCCCTAGCAGTGCAGAATGATAATAGCAAAATTATTTTTTGTCACAAAATAACAGAATACTTAAAGTAAATGAATACAGATGCAACAGCACGACACGGTACGAAAATAATGGGACTTTACAGCTCTCAAAAGATGAAACTCAATGAAACAAACTGCACAGAGTGCCTTCAGTGTTGTAATGTGATAAAACCCTCTTAAAGAGACAGTAACCATTTTGCCTTTGTCCTGAACATTTACATTCCAAGTAAAAGAAAAGTACAAATGTGTTATTTTTAGTCTTTTTTTCATTCTTATCATTGTAAAATGGCACGTTTTTGAATGGCATGTAAAAATTTTAAAATAATCACTCAACCTTAATTGTTTCACTGGATCTGTTGCTATTTTTATTATCTAAAATACAAAGCACTGACCATTTAAAGTGTGAGCCTGTACATCTTGAAAGAGTTATAAACATTTACAGTTCTATAGTGTTATGTGCCTAGATAGTCTTTAAAATAAACTTAGTTTACCCCAAAATGAAATTTCTCTCATCATTTACTCACCCTCATGCCTTCCCAGATGTGTATGACTTTCTGTCTTCTGCTGAACACAAATTAAGCTTTTTAGAAGAATTTCTCAGTTCTGTTGGTCCTTTCAATGCAAGTGAATGGTGATCAGAATCACATAAATGCAGCATAAAAGTAATCCATACAACTCCAGTGGTTTAATCTATGTATTCAGAAGCGATATGATAGGTGTGGGTGAGAAACAGATCAATATTTAAGTTTTTATTTATTTTTACTATAAATTCTCCTCCCTGCCCAGTAGGGGGCGATATGCTTATGTAAATCACCAAAAACAGAAGAAGAACTCTTAAGAGAGAAGAGTGCTTATGAAAGTGAAAGTGGAGATTTATAGTAAAAAATGATTTAATTATTGATCTGTTTCTCACCGCTTCTCATTTACTTGCATTGAATGGACCAACAGAGCTGAGATATTCTTCTAAACTTCTTCATTCATGTTCTGCAGAAGAAAGTCATACACATCTGGGATGGCATGAGGGTGAGGAAAATGTCAAATATCCCTTTAACATTCACTTATTTTTACAACACATACAATGATGTCTTATGACAAAGTGAAAATCTTAGTGAATGCCGTATGTGGTATAATGACATGGAGAGCTTAAATAATTTTTAAGTAATTACATATATTGCACATTTTTGCTGTGATCTTTTTTTATTGTTATCATCTTCACCTCCAACCCCCCTTTTGGGTGTGGGCTGACTTGGACATGACATCCCGGGCTGATTATGAATCCCACTCCAGCCCTGCATTTACCATATAGTGTGCTGTTCAAAATTGTTCATAATGTTGACAAAGTATACATCTTTATAATATGTCAACATTATTAACTCTTTTTTGACTAGACTATATAGTATATGTGAACTAATTTAAGCAAAGTGACATCAGCAGGTTAAACACTTTAATTTGGATCATAGCAAACAATAAAACTTCAAGCCCAGGTGCAAAACAATTAAAGTAAAAGGACTGCCCTTCAATGCAGATGACAGTTCTAAAAATAATTTGTCTTCTTACTTTCACATCAACAATCCAACACACCCTTTTCAAAATGTGTTTGTACCAGTCCTCTGTACTAAACTCAGAAGACAAAGAAGTTTTTTTTGTTTTTGTTATTTTTTTTGTTTTGTTTTGTTTTTTTGTGTGGTGTCTTAATGCTAGAACACATAATGAATAGTATAAAATGCTGTGTAGCATAAAGCTGTTGAACCAAGAAACTAAAATGACATTTTGCAATGGAAAAAAATAAATAAATAAAATAGGCTTATGCATTTTTGCAAATTGTAACTGTTGTATAAGGATTACAGGTTTGAATTGTGACAGACCCAAAGCCTGCATGCCATTGTTGTCACAAATTCTGAAAATGAAATTATGGATCAATTATACCATGAATTCAGCTAATCACAGACACCTCTTTAATTACAGATGTCTCTTTCTCACACTATTACCACCATTCTCTTTCTCCAGGGTTTCTCTAACAAAATAAAAGTGCACAAAATGTTTACCTGACCATCAAATAAAAAAATAAAAATAAAAAGAAATGCTTAAATAGTTTCACAGTTGCCTTGTGTTCTTTCCCAGCTCAATGTTGTCCTATAAAATATATTGTCATATATGTTGTCTCTACCAGAGGTGGGTAGCAACGTGCTACATCTACTCTGTTACATTTGCTTGAGTAACTTTTTGGAAAAAAAATTACTTTAATGAGTATATTTAATGGTGTGTACTTTTCACTCTTATTCACTCTTTTTTTTTTTTTTACTTTTACTTTGTTTCAATGGGCGATGTTCCTGTCGTAACATTACTAGTTTTCATTTAATTTTAATTGTTAATGCGTAATTTGTTGAGAGATTTTTGAATGGGACATTTACAACAGCGGAACTTTACAGTCACTCGAGTCGAGCTCATCACTCCTACAAGCACTTACTTTCATCACGCAATGCTTTCATTTCACACCAAGACAAGCGGATATTTCAAGATTTAAATTGCAGAATGTTAAGTGTTGGCGATATTGATAACGTGGGCTTGTCTGTGTCATGGTCATTTTTAGGCTGATTCTGTAACTATGGGCACTTATGACCTCAGTTTATAAGTATACATTTTATATCAGTGCTGCAATATATCAGTTCCTACTGTATAAATCCATATAAACATCAACGTTAAGTGTAAATGTCTTTTGCTCTGCCGATTGCGTGTTTCACTTCTGGAGAGCGAGCTGACAGTATGTCTGCGCGAGCACAGCATTACTGCGTTTGACAGATGGGGCGCGTTTTTCTCATGGACAACAGAAAACAAGCTCTAAACTTAAATAAGTCTAATACACCTTCAAATACAGAGATAAGGTGTAGTTTACACTTAGTGTACGGAACTAATTATCTAAATTCTTCCGACACTGAAAATACTGTAACTACACTGAGCTAAGATCCAATTAGGACTTTAAAAAGTGACAGGACTTTTGAAATAGCAACAGTAGGCTTTAAAGCATGATCTTGCTTCTTTTTATTCAGAATTATATATTATTGGGCCTGTGGGACGTTGTTCACTTTTTTCACCATAATAATTACTAGAAACTGGTTTCCAGACTTCTCTTCTAATTGACAGATTTGTCCAAATCTGACAAGTGTCCTTAAAGTAATAGTTCAGCGTAAAATGTAATTTCCTACCCCCTCTTATGTTGTTCCAAACCTGTGAGACCTGTATTTTGTGGAACCCAAAACATGTTAGACAGAAAGTTAGAGACTGACAGTCTCAGTCAACATTCCCTTTTAAAATAAGGAGGAAAACAAACATGCAGTGAAAGTAAATGGAGACTAAGGCAAACATTCTGTCCAACTTCTCCTTAACTGTGTTCCATGGAAGAAAGTCATATGGTTTGAAACAACATGAGGGTGTATGATGACAATATCCATTAATAATAATAATAAGAAGAAGAAGAAGAAGAAGAAAAAGAAGAAGAATGATTATGATGATGATGATGATGATGATTATTATTATTTTTGTGTAATACATGTTACATGTGTATTATTAAATGGAATATTGGGGCATAAATGTCCATTATGTTATACAGTATGTGTAAGTAACTAGTTACTCGCTACTTGAGTATTCTTTTAATTGGATACTTTCTTACTCGTACTCGAGTACTTATTAACATTACTATTTTTACCTCTACTTGAGTAATATTTTTTTTAATTAATTGTACTTTTACTTAAGTAAAGATTTTGGCTACTCTACCCACCTCTAGTCTCTAAAAAGTCTTCGACCATATCTGTCACAGAAAAAATGTTGGTAGCCGCAAAAGGGACAGCCTACCCTGGGTGCTTTTTATTTCTGAAATTGTGCATCTTCGTTTCCTTTCCTTGCTTTCTTTCCTCATTTCCTAGCTCCTCGCTCTTAGGGAACGAGGAAAGGATGCAAGGAAAGGAAATGAGGACGGAGGAATCGAAGCAAGACATATATGTAAAAAGAAATGTCCTGCTCACAAGTCACTTCAGAGCGCCGTCTCTGCGCAGCTGCATTAATTAAGATGCACTGTTGAAGTATGTGAAAATAATGGTTTATTTAAACCTCAAAGGTGAAACATGAACTAAAACTGTTGTGTCAGATGTGTAGGGGGAGGATAATTTACATTTGCATCAGGTACTTTGACAAAAACATTCTTCCACATAGGATGCTCCGGTGCTTCCTCGATCAAGCATCCTCGGTAAGCTTCCTCCCTTCTCGGTCATCATCTCCTCGTGGTGCATTTCAAGAATTGATATGTCCTTCATGATGGCAGACTTTGATCGGTTTCCAGGGGTGCTTCTCATTTAAGAAATGAGCTTTTTCCAAGAACAAGGTTAACTTGTTCCTCAAGTTCTGCACTTACAATGGAAGTGTATGGTGCATTAATAATGAGACTGAAGCCTCATAGATTTCCATCATAAATGCAGTTATGTAAAACGCATAACAAGGCCTTTATATTCATGTTGCGGTTGTTTGTTTGACTTGTTAAGTGGTAGAATAAGAACAGGTTTAATTTCATTGTTCAAATATCTCTTTAATAATTTAGTTGAAACTTGAAATGAGTGGAACGTTGAGCACATTACATAACAATAAAAAAGCAGAACATACAATACAAGTTATGCTGTAGCTTTAGCATTTTTTCTCACTATTTAAACTTCTGAAGGTGTGTAAAAAGATTAACAAGTAATTTACAGTGTGTGAACATTTAATATTTGTAATAACATGGATAGGTTATTTAATCTAAATGAAATATCAGATATAATTTAATTGTTCACATTATACTGATCTGTTTAATTAGGCAAAACCCCGGCAAAAAGATAAAATGTGATTCGTTTAAATATATCAAGATATCTGTTGAAGATAAAGACAGTTTTTGATAAAGACATATGATGAAAAGCAAAAAAAATCATCACAAGATTAAGAGCATTTTTCTTTTCATAAAGCGATTTCGATCTTCAATTCCGCTATAGTGATAAACCGATCAAAATGTAAATGGAATAATGTAACAATTATGTAATGAATGTAATAAAAATAAACACTGAGGTTTAATTTTTGTATATGATTTCAATAGTTGTGCTCATTTGTGTTTTTGTGTGACTATGTTTGAGTTATCTGCATGTGAGAGACAGAACATATATAAAAGGTGAGCACATATGTAGGTTAAGTTCTTTTACCTGAGGAACAACTTTCCTGTCTCTTTTCGGTTTTCACATATTCAATTGTAAGAAATTTTGGTGAGACTTGAATAATCGGTCTCTGTTTGGTTTTTTGGTAACACTTTATAATAACAGTACATGGATAATCATGAAATAATACCTGAGTTAATAGTTACTTCCGCATGAATTAACGATGAGTTAAGGAATGGACTAATCAGGAACTAACATTAACCACAACATGAGTCATATGAATTCATGCATTAATAACATTCACCTTAATTACATGTTAGTACATGTTTGTTAGTTAATGCATTAATTAACATTATGAAATAAACTAAATAAAGGTGGCTTTAGATGAAAGAATATTAAGTACTTAAACCTTTAATTAAATGTGCATAATTAAATATGGTCATAATACAAAATAATATATATATATATATATATATATATATATATATATATATATATATATATATATATATATATATATAACTTTTGTCTTATGTTTTCAATTTCGTCACAAACATCACTGGATGACACTAAATTATTCTGGATAATTTACATGGATCATCCTTATCAAATTTTGAACACATTAAAGGAATAGTTCTCCCATCATTTACTCACCCTCATGCCATTCCAGATGTGTATGACATTGTTTTGTCTGCAGAACACAAACAGAGATTTTTAGAAGAATGTCTCTGCTCTGTAGGCCCATAGAAAGCAAGATGCAAGTGAAAGGAGACCAAATTTTTGATGTTCTAAAAAGTGCATAAAAGTAATCTGAATGACTCAAGTGGTTTAATCCCTGTCTTCTGAAGAGATCCAGTTGGTTTTGTGTGAAAATAAACCAAAATGTAACTAATGTTTAACTGTACATCTTGCCATTACAGTCTCTAAGCACACTCCTGATTTCAAGCTTGATTACACTTTCTAGTGCTTGATGGTGCAAGGAAGTGTTAATGACTTTGAAATCATGATGGCCAAGGAAATGTATTGTGAAAAAGGATTTATATTTTGGTCTGATCTCACCAAAAACAGATTGGATTTTCAATAAATAAACTCAAATTGGTTGAAAATGCAGCAGCTTGAGTGCTGACTAGAACCAAGAAATATGATCATATTAGCCCTATTTTATCATCATTATATTAGCTACCTGCTAAATTTTGTATTAATTTTAAAATTTTATTAACTATTTACAAAGCTTTGAATGGTCTAGCACCGCAGTACATAAGTGACCTTCTGATACGCTATATTCCATCACGTTCATTACGACTGCGAAATTCTGGCCTGTTTATAGTTCCTAGAATATCAAAGTCCACAAAAGGAAGTAGATCCTTTTCCTATTTGGCTCCTAAACTATGGAATAGTCTTCCTAACACTGTTCAGGAAGCAGACATACTCACTCAGTTTAAGTCTAGACTAAGGAAACATTTATCCATCAACTCACAATTAGGCCATGATCTATAACTCTGCAAAAAATTGAATGGCATCTACACTAATATTATTCTCTTTGTTTCCCTCTCTCAACCTCGGGAATCATATCCCGAGGTTATCAGAGCTGGCCAGATCCAGCTCCATTCCTGCTTGGAGTCGGACTACACTGCTACCTTGTCTCTGAGTAATAACGACTAAATGCAGCCAGTGCCAGCCAGACATCACTTAAGTCTATTACGATGGACTTCAGGGTATGAACTGATGCCATCTCCAACCATAAGACAAGGGATACTTCATATGCCACTGCTTGAACCTTGAACTTCACCGAAATGTATTGCTGGTTGAACTGTGTTGCACCTCACCAATCTCTGCCTGCATCACCTTGGTCTAAGGATGGACTACACTCTTATAATGGAATACATTGACTATCAATAAATAGCCAACAAAAGCCTTCATCAGCCAACTAACAAAGGACAATGCATCTATGTGAACTTCTGCAGTTAAACCAGGATGAACTTCAAAGACATTAGTCATTAATCTTACAGTTCATACAAAATGTTTGTCTAATCACTGGCCCTTAACGCTTACTTAGTTGAATAATTTTAAACCATGACTTGCATTGCACACAAATAACTAATATTGGCATTATATTCATGATGTTAGCCAGAGGGGAACTGGCCCCCACAGTGAGCCTGGTTTCTTGCAAGGTAATTTTTCTCCGTTAACCAACATCTTGGTTAACATCGTCAGCCACAGTCAACTTCGGCTTGCTCACTGGGGTTCTAAATACAATTTATAATCATATTTAATCAAACTACACATGATCACTCTAAGACTTGATGGATGTTACAGTTACATTTTCTGTTAATGCATGATTTTCTGAAAAGTTGCTTTGAAACAATGTGCGTTGTGAACAGCACTATACAAATAAAAATGACTTGACTTGAAATGTAGTTTTATTATGTTGTGTGGAGTTTCAACACAACAATGGGTGTTTACATTAAAGTCTTAAAGGGCCAGACAGCTTAAAACCGAGTGTTTCAGACAGAGGGCCAGAGACAGGGTGGAAAATTATTATGTATGACTAAATTATGACTGTTTGGTACAAAGAAAACTTTACTAACATTATAAGTGGACTTCAGGGAATACAATAATATTAAAATAAAAGAGTATATTGTGAGCCCTTTAAGGCAATTTAGAAATCCGGGCCAGATGCTCGGCCAGAAGTTTGTGTAAAAGAGGACGTGGTCACCCTATTTTATGTGGCTCTTTTTTTGTGTGTGTTTGTTAAGTACCCTGCATGCAGAATATGAAATTAACTTTTTTGCACACTAGTCATAGTGGCAGGTGAATGCCAAATTTTACCAGCCACTTTAATTTGTCATATAAATAATTGAACAATATTGTTTTAGAATATAAAATAGGCCTATGCCATGCTATTATTATTATCATAATGATAATAATAATCTTGTTTAAGAACCATTTTTGGGGTTGTACTGAATTATGACACATATGACAATTTACTTGTAGTCCCAGTGTTGTTGCATCCTGAGATGTTCTGAGATCATATACAGCATTCTCAGACAACACTATTCTTGCAAATTGTTCCCAGATGACTGACAAAAAATAAACAGTGAGAACTCGTATGCGTGTGTTCCGTGAGAGCGACAAGAAAACACATACAGCGAATCAGACACGTGTATCATGGATTTTCTTTGATTTGTTCTTCAAAATATAATCTAGTATGCCTCTTCAAACGTGTCTTTGTGTCTAACAGTATTTCATGCCATTTGTCACATTGCCTGAAATACCCGCATTTGGCGGGTACTAATTTCATACCCTGTTCACATACCAAATCACAGAAATGCCATGGTATCTACAGAAACTTCTACCACACTCCCACGTAAAAAATAAAATAAAAATCAAGTGAGATTAACGTGGATCAATTATCTTGGTGCTGAGTGGATCTTTTTCAGGCATGATTGTACAGTATAGACATGCGCAGACCAGAAAACATGAGTAACTCGGTGAGAAGCGCTCCACAACCCATTTCATTTCAACATAATCATATCAAAGTTTTCTTGTTTGAAATAAATAATAATAATTAAAAAAATGTCTTTATGTACTAATATAACAGGAGTGTGACGATTATCTTACATGTAAGCTATTTTGCCTGCAACCGAATGCATTTTTTTTTTTTTTTTTGCAAACTATTAGTAGCCAGCGTTGGGGAGTAATGGAATAAATGTAACGGGATTACGTATTTAAAATACAAAATATAAGCAACTGTATTCCACTGCAGTTACAATTTAAAATAATTGGTATTTAGAATACAGTTACATTCAAAAAGTATTTTGATTACTGAAGAGATTACTTTGCATTTTATTGTCATTTGTTTCATTTAATATTTAGTCCTTTCAGATGGAAAACATTTATACATATAAATGATGCGATCCAAAGTGCATTTGAACAGCGGTGAAACACTTTCTTATGATGTGCTACATTAATACGAGCAGACAGAGAAGTAAGTTTGAAGTAAGTTTGGAGCAGAAGAAATATAAATAAACCTTGTGTAAATTGACAGCTTTACGCTAAGATAAAATGCTATTTCTAGCCATTTTACATGCACATGTTACCAGGCACGATCATATTTTTTTATCAAGAAAATTCACATTGGATCATAATTTCTTTTTTTCTAGTAAGACCTTTGATATCAGGGCAAAAATCATTTTCTTGATAATAATATTTGTGTTGTTTTCCTGTAAAAATATCTAAAAATCCTTAAAACAAGATCAATATGATTTATCTTGTTTAGAAACAACACTGCATAAGATATTTAGGTTTTTCAGAGAATGTATTTTTAACATGTGTATTTTGTCTTACTGTACTGCAGGGCCGGAGTGGCAATGGGGAAGATCGGGAGAATTCCCGCTGGGCCGGTCAAATATTGGGCCGGTTAGGTCCGCATGTTGATTGACAAACTTTCATCATATGTTGCATAACAATTGCCAACAGTCCGTAACATCTGGTATTTAAAGGATCAGAATTGCGTTCCGTATTATAGAGAACGCAGTCTGTATTGTATCATCTCGTGCTTCAGGTAGCCTACAAGATCATCACAAGTTTAATACTGACTGCAGTCTCACAATCTCAATTAATCTCTGAAAGCCTCTTCCCTAGCAGTGCAGAATGATAATAGCAAAATTATTTTTTGTCACAAAATAACAGAATACTTAAAGTAAATGAATACAGATGCAACAGCACGACATGGTACGAAAATAATGGGACTTTACAGCTCTCAAAAGATTAAACTCAATGAAACAAACTGCACAGAGTGCCTTCAGTGTTGTAATGTGATAAAACCCTCTTAAAGAGACAGTAACCATTTTGCCTTTGTCCTGAACATTTACATTCCAAGTAAAAGAAAAGTACAAATGTGTTATTTTTAGTCTTTTATTTCACTCTTATCATTGTAAAATGGCACGTTTTTGAATGGCATGTAAAAATGTAAAAATAATCACTCAACCTTAATTGTTTCACTGGATCTGTTGCTATTTTTATTATCTAAAATACAAAGCACTGACCATTTAAAGTGTGAGCCTGTACATCTTGAAAGAGTTATAAACATTTACAGTTCTATAGTGTTATTATGTGCCTAGATAGTCTTTAAAATAAACTTAGTTTACCCAAAAATGAAATTTCTCTCATCATTTACTCACCCTCATGCCTTCCCAGATGTGTATGACTTTCTGTCTTCTGCTGAACACAAATTAAGCTTTTTAGAAGAATTTCTCAGTTCTGTTGGTCCTTTCAATGCAAGCGAATGGTGATCAGAACTCAGAAGGTACAAAAATCACATAAATGCAGCATAAAAGTAATCCATACAACTCCAGTGGTTTAATCTATGTATTCAGAAGCAATATGATAGGGGTGGGTGAGAAACAGATCAATATTTAATGTTTTTTTTTTTACTATAAATTCTCCTCCCTGCCCAGTAGGGGGCGATATGCTTATGTAAATCACCAAAAACAGAAGAAGAACTCTTACGAGAGAAGAGCACTTATGAAAGTGAAAATGGAGATTTATAGTAAAAAATGACTTAATTATTGATCTGTTTCTCACTGCTTCTCATTTACTTGCATTGAATGGACCAACAGAGCTGAGATATTCTTCTAAACATCTTCATTCATGTTCTGCAGAAGAAAGTCATACACATCTGGGATGACATGAGGGTGAGGAAATGATAAAATATCCCTTTAACATTCACTTATTTTTACAGCATATACAATGATGTCTTATGACAAAGTGAAAAATCTTAGTGAATGCCGTATGTGGTATAATGACATATAGAGCTTAAATAATTTCCAGTAATTACATATATTGCATATTTTTGCTGTGATCTTGTTTTATTGTTATCACCTTCACCTCCAACCCCCCTTTTGGGTGTGGGCTGACTTGGGCATGACATCCCGGGCTGATTATGAATCCCACTCCAGCCCTGCTGTACTGGCAGAGTGTTTATAGTCAAAACAAGTGAAAAAATCTAGCACTGCTGAAGAAGTAATCCAAAGTATTTAGATTACTCTACTGACCTTGAGTAATCTAACGGAATACGTTACAAATTACATTTTACAGCATGTATTATGTAATCTGTAGTGGAATACATTTCAAAAGTAACCCTCCCAACCCTGTTAGTAGCCTATACTGTATTTCGGCAGGTTTATTGGGTGGACCCGCCGTTAATCTGGGTGGACCAGTGCCTCTCTTGCCCTTATGTGGCCTTGTGCCTGCCTGTTACATAATAAAAAAACATTAATGCTTGTTTTCTGGCAATTTAAGAATGTAGGCTTTTAAAGAGAGCATTTATGCCCTTACGCATTTGTGAAGTTCATATAGGTAAGTACATTGAAATTATAATAAGAAAAATAACACAATTAAAAATAATTTAACATATGTGACATTGAAATAAAAAAAAATTAAAAAAAATGCTGCAAATTAAAAGCAAGTGTAATTGGAAAACAATGTTAAAGTTAGACGTTTAATTTATTCACAAATCTTTAAACTTTTCTCTTTATTTTGCCATTTTTATTCAATTCTAAATCACATCTGTAAAACATTTGTTTGTTATTATTGCCTTTGCCATACTGAGTGATATTCAAACAGATGGAAAATACAAACTTACTCAGTAAACAGGACTGATATTAGCCAGAGATAAAGCCAAAATGACCCCACATGTGTGCAAAACAATTAAAGCAAATGGACCACTCTTAACCTCAAATGACAGCTCTAAAATTAACTTGTCTTTTAATCTTTTCATAAGTCAAGAGTCCAACATCCTTTTATACTCTTTTAAAATGTGTCTGCATTAACCCTTGGTACTAAAATCAGCAGACAACGCAGTGGCAACAGACTGGAAAGGTTCGCTTGTTGTTGTTTTTTATTCTGTTGAACCTTGGCCAAGAAAAAATGGCACTATTTTGCAAGGGGAAAAAAGGGGCTAATACATTTTTGCAAACTATATCTGTTGTAGGAGGATAACATTTGGTATATATTTGGAAACATACTTTAATATTAGCTATAAACTTTACTAAAAAAATAAACTAAATAAACTAAAATTGCAAGGTTGATGCATTGTACCTTATCAAATTTATTGAGGCAGTAATGTTCAATGTGCCAGATAAAAACTCACAGTGAAATTGGAAACAGGAAGTTGACTTTTTTTTAGCTAAAATAATAACACTGCCCTAGTGGCCAAAGCTGTAAGTGTTGTTGAGCATATTGGCATTTGTGAGCTCAATTTTTCGGGTGAAATGTCTACAGAGGGGCGCCGAAATCAAGTTGTTAAGTTAGTTGTTTTCAGCTGTACAGGATGAAGTAAAGAGGAATGCATATTTTATAAACTGTATCTGCTAATGAAAACCCTAAACCTAAACCTAACCATCAGTGGACTAAAAATGTAATGTTAGAGGGAAAAATGCAACCTCCGAAATACGCTCGTCACTGATAATGTGAATGCGATTACTGTCAGTGAGTTGGCATAATGTGCTTGATCCTAGGGTACTGGAACTCTCGGAAACAACATGCCGACTTCCTGTGTGATCATGTTGGATAAACAATTATCAACTGCATCTGTGGTGCAAAGCATGATGAAGAATCAGGAGGGCCAAAAGTAATTATCTTTTAATTCTTTTAATTTCAATTAATATCTTTCAATTAGTTTTTATTTGTCAAGCACTTTTTACAACACATTTTCAAAAGCATATTTATAGAAAATAAAAAAAAATAAAAAAAGAAAGAAGTTGAACGTCTTGACATTAGTTAATGCATTATGAACTACTGTGATGGTCTGGCCATCTGTCTAAGCCAGGTGTTTTCCTGCCTTTGGCCTGAGACAAATGGGATAGGCTTCAGCACTACCTGCGACCCTATATAGAACAATCGGCTTTAGAAGATGGATGGATGGATGATGAACTTACCAACATGAACTAACAATGAACAATTTTATTTTCCTTATTAACATTAACCAATATTGCTGTAAAAATATCATTCATTGTTAGTTCATGATATCAAATACATTAACTAAGGTTAAACATTTACAGATGGCTAAAAAACATATTTTTAGAGAAGATAGTCTTTTTAAAATGCATAATCTGATGGAAAGTATAATGCAATGAATTATAGTCAGATTTGTGTATGTCATGATTCACTGTTGTTTTGCCTTGTGTTTTGCCCCATCATCTGTTTCCAGGGACTACATTCCCCATAATTCACTGCCCTCATCACTACCAGCTGTTCCCAATTGTTTTCCCCTGTCTTCCATTATCTAATTTATCCTTGTGTATATAATCCCCTGATGTCTGCTCTGTCTTTGTCAGTTGTTGTGTGTTTTTTCTGTTTCATGTACCAGTTCCTATCGTGGTTGTAACATTTGTTTTATTTCCTAGTTTTGCCTTGTTCCAGTGTTTTCCTTGTTTTTGTACTTTGATTTATTTATTTTTCCCACTCCCTGAGACTGGTATTATGGATTTGTCTTTTTAACCGCTCTTAATTTCAGGGCTATGGTTTCTGAGACTCCACGATTAATCAGCTCTTGTTTCAGCTGAAACAAAAAATAGACAGACAAATTAAAATTTCTTGAGTTTTACATACAGTATTTTCACTTCTATCCAATGACAATGTCTTTTGCGTGAATAGTCCAAAGACTTACTTGCTTTAAAACAGTCTCAATGTTTCCAGTCTGTGTTAGGTCTGAAAACGATCTAACAGTCATTCTAAGTCCAACGAGAATCTCTAAAGGGATACACACACCACACATTAAATATGCAGTTTGTTGAATTGTATGCTGAGAGTGTATTTGCATGTTATGCTTGCATGTATATACTGCACATATCAAAAACATTATATAAGGATATTATATTTGATTTGCTGAAACAAAATCTTTTGTAAAATATGAATGCATGATTTTCAATGAAACTGCTCAATGGGGACTTTACAGGCACTACAGTATGATTTTCTGTAAAGCTGCTTTGAAACGATGTGTATTGTGAAAAGCGCTACACATAAATATGACTTGACTATTATCATTCTGTGTTTTCTGGTATCGTTCAACACATAAAACATATATTTGTGATGAAATTCCTACCGTTGGAGACACCGAAGAACCAACGGCCTGGAACATCTACATTACTGGAGTATTTGAGGTTTGGTAAGTAGTTAAGTTCGTTTGAATGAGGAATTACAAAGTAGTGTTCGGAGTTTGCTGTGTTATAGCCAGCCTGTGCAAACCATAAAACAACATACATTATTTGTACATATAAGACAAAGTACAGAAAAAAGTGTTCCAGTGATATGTTTTTTTTACCTGCACTTCCGACTGTGCTGCTGCCATGTCACCATAATTCATCAGAATGAAAGAAAGATTACTGCCTGAAATTAAAACCACTTGAAACAACGATTTCTGAAAAGAAAAAAGAAAAAAAAACACAGATCATCACTGCAGCCCAGAGCATATCAAGTTTTATTTGACAAAGTCTGTGTCTTTGTGGCTGAAGTCTGAACCGCTACAGTTCAGGAGGTATGAAAAACTTACAGCGCCACCATAAATTCCATAGTTCCAAGTCGCAACAAAGACCCAACTAACATTGAAGCCATGATGAGGGAAATACTGGTTTATATCTTGAGAGGCCCGAGTGAGTACACTTCCATTGGTGTACTCATGATATGAGACCACACCTGACTGATAATCATCAATGTCAGTATATAGAGGAGCAATGAGATCTTCGCTTCCAGCGGCAGGAAAAACAAAAGACTCCAACTCATACAAAGGTTGTTTGAATGAAAGGAATCCATTACCATTAACCTGTAAGAAAGAGAAATCTGTCAAAATCTGCCAGACAAACAGAAAGCTATGAACTAGACTGCATAAAAGAGAGGCGTATCACAGTTGTGTTTATAAAGCATTGGCAATTCACATTTAGAGAGACACATTTTATTCTCACATATATTTGGCTGAATGTTCGCCCGAAGAATAAAAATGGACTGGATATGTTGACCAGATAGTAGGTTTCTTCACCAGTAGGATTTTCTGTGTGTCCTGCCGCTAAGCCAAATGGATAAAATATCGCTGGTACTGTAGAGACAATGATGAACACAAAAAATACAAAAGCTTGGATGAAGATGCTTTGCATTTCACACTTATCTGTGAGGTTCATGTTTGTTCATATTTAAAAAAGCAAAACTAGTTCCAATTCAAGGGTCTTTAATTACCTGGCTTTGTTGTTGATGGTACAATGGTTGCTAAACAAAAAGACAGAGAATTATATTCTAAAACACTTGCGTAAAGTACCGTAAAAATAATTAAATAAATAAACGCAGGTCGCACAGATTACTATTTGCGTAAGTTTCTGATTTTCTATCTGATTCTAGGTATGATATGTCAGATGGTTAACAGGTGGAGTGTGGGAGGCATTTTTCTTATTTGTGTGTGATTTTTCACTATTGCATGTCTGTGATATTTGAGATGGTTTTGTTTGCAGTGTTTGTTGTGGTTTATCTTTTTGATTGAGGATGGGTGTTGTCACTTAATGCCAATCTCCTTGCCAACAATGCCCTGCGATCTATTCAACACGTTCTCACTCCCAAGGTATCAAAGGCTAATGCTTGTACAAGAGCCCAGCACGTCAATCTACAGACGTGAAAAGTGCCCTCTAGTGTCAGCTTTACCACGCATCCGGCAAGTGCATTTCTTTTCAACGGAAAAACCTTTGACGTCAACTGACTGACGCGATGGGCATTAGAATTTTAGCATCGTTTAATTATACGTTGGGGTACAACTTTGTCATCGTGACATATGTTGGGGGTATGATTTTCATTTCATTTGAAATCAGCAGCATTTATTCACAGTGGTTAATATTTAATTTGCTGTTTATCTGTCTATTTAATCTGTCTGGACACATCCTGCACTGCTGAAGTAACCCGTTTCATTACGGGTGTATTCCGAGTCTTACAATCATTTTATATGAAGAACAAACCTAAATGTACATTTTCAGTCACCGATCACTGTCATCCTGCATCCACCGTAACACATCCTGCACAAGTTTCGTTATAACACATTGAAAAATTTGACGCCTCAAGCATAATGACATGGGTTTGACGTCAGAGACTCAAAGCGATTATGCCATTGGCTCTCACATGCTGGTAGAATCAGGATGACACAGGATCAGGATGCCTTCATGGAGGGGCAATAATTTACCGATTAAAACCTTCAGTTTCACTCTGCTACACACTCAATGCCATCGTATGGTTTGGAATATTATTAAAGTGCATTTTTATAAATAAAATGATGATCTAAAATATTATATATGATTGTATAATGTAATATCACACTAATATATTTGTAAGTGTTATAAATCATTGAGGTTAAGCACACAAATAATAATATGCAAAGACTGATAACTGACAACAAAGTTTTCTCGTTGAAAACAATGGGGTTTCTCACCGCGTAGTGATGGGTCATTCATGAACGATTCGTTCATTTTGAATGAATCTTTTATGTGACTCAGAAGAACGAGTAGTCTCAGAGAGTGATTCGTTCATTTTGCGTTGGCCGCGCATGCGCATTGCACAACCTCCGTTGTTACGTGAAAACCGCTTTACAAGAAACAGAAATGATTAGTTCACCTTTCAACTCTTTTGGTCCGAGTCGTTCGTCACCTGACAGCTGTATATGCTATGCATTGCTCACACAGGAAACAGAAATTATTAGTTCACCTCCTGAATCATCTGGTCCGAGTCGTTCGTTCTTTTGTCACGTGACAGCCATATACTCTATAGCGTATATGGCTGTCACGTGATAGATAAAAGAATGAACGACTCAGACGAGAAGATTCCAGAGGTGAACTAATCTTTCTGTTTCTTATAATTTGTCCTTGGCTGCATTATAATTTTTTCCTTATTGGGACTGTAATCAAAGTTTGCGTAAGTAGACGTGTTGGGGGGGGGTGGGGGGGTAGACGTGTCCCATCACTATCACCGCGTCAATGAGAGGACGCTGGAGGCACCTTTGGCGTCATCATGCAGATACAGATGGCTTTTGCACAAGCGTCAAAATTGGACACTTAGGGAATGAGTACGGGTTGATCTTTTGGACATAAACTAATTATCCCCAGCTGGGACTAATGGCTTTGACTGTGATGTATCAGAGCTGACTGGATAAAAGGGACACCAGCATTCGTTGTGCAGATGGGGGTTTGGATGTTGCACGAGAGAACGGCGTCTCAGCTGTAGAAACAATATTTGATACAATGCACGCAAGTATTAATTGAAGGGATGTTGGTTTGCTTTCTTGTTGTTGTTTTTTTCGCACTCTTTTGCAAAGTGTGAAGCAGAGAAGATCAGATAGAGGACTGCAATTGTTAAAAATAAATATATAAATATATTTGCAAATAAATGTAAAAAATAAAAAAGTGTTGAATAAAATGTTAAAATCTGGCATAAGCATTTATACTTTTATTTCTTTATTTATGTTTAATTGTATTAATTTATTTCCACATTGATTTAGTTCCACATTTATTTATTCCCTTAATTTATTTATACATTTATTTATTTTTAAATATATATATTTTCTATATTTATTTATTTTTCATGTATATATTTCCATATTTTTATTTATATATTTCCACATTTATTTATATATTTCATTGTCCATAAGGTAATGAGGGGGGCGTGCTTTATCCCTGAGGCAAAGCAGTCGAACTCAGAGTGCTCCAGAGTGGTGCTTGGAGGCCACAGTGACATCTTATGGTTGACAAATGAAATACAATTGAAACATAATCACAGATGGATGTGGCCGTGCATTAAGAGATTGTAAAATGTACCTGGCTGCGAGTTGAGCGAGTTTAATGGGGAATTAATATCTGTATTGAATGAATGACTGAGGTCTCATATCAAAATCTTATATAACAACTATTTAACAAAATGTATATCTCTGCACTGACTCTTTTAAAAATCTCTGCAGGGATTTTTAAAATGCCTGGGACTCTTCTGAAAATTTTGTCTGGCAATCAGATCAAAAACTGTGAATCCAGCTGATCTGGTAACAGACACTTTTTACATTGTCAAAAGCAGGGTCCAATATTATATTTAATGCAAACGCGCAGATGTTGGCAACAGGAGCTTGCCAAATAGGTATATCCAAACTAGGCAGCTCAGCCAGGATGGCAAAAGGGCGGGAGAGAGAGAGAGAGAGAGAGAGAGAGAGTGACACACGGCTATTCATTTGGAATTATCACTGCCAGATCAACATGTTATTAACCTACTGTAACCAAACTACTCTCCTTTGGTCTACCTACCCTCTCCCTCCACTCTACAGTAGGTGTCTACTGGCGTGGTAGAGGAAATCCACTCAGTGCCCATGCACAATGCTACACTGCTGCTGCTTTGGGGTGCGTCTGTAACATGTACAGCCAGTGTGTTTTGTCTACCATATTGCTTTCCATATCCTACATGGTAAAATGATCATTTATATGCACAATTATGGTAAAGAAAATCAATAGAAACTACTCTTGTTGTGTGTCCACAGGTGCTGAAGAAATCTGCAAAATACCCGAAAAACAACGCCCGAGAGCAGCTGCTTTGGGGCATGTGTTTGTAATATGTAAAGTGAGTGTATATTGTCTATCATTGTCTATCATCTATTCAGTACACACACAAAAATATCTTAAATATGCGTGTTTACAGTTGGAAAGATGCCAGCAGACAAGTACCGTTAAAGATTTACGCTGCGTGTCACAGTTGAGAGCTCAAGACCGGTTTGCGAGTAAATGTACCTGCTCTGCCTTCACGCAACTCTGTCCATTAATCCAGGTAACACACAATGCTGTTTCGCTCCACTTTTGAAGTGTTTGCTGGTTGATATTGCTTTACAGAAAATGGCAGTTTATAAGAGGAGAGTGAGAAAACGTTGGTCAACACTGAAGATGCACCAGTGTGACCTATAATAAAATATAGTGGCACTGACAGGAATAACGGTCGCAAAATGTGACTACTTGGTCACAGTCTGGAGCCTTGGAGTATGAGAGGTCATGTTAGTGTTTCACTGGATATTGTAGGCCTACTATGGGGAAGACAGGTGCATGCGTGAGATCTGTTTGAATGAAATACGCTCTAGTTATCAGTATCCCAATATACTGGAAAAGAATATAGGCAAATACAAATACGCATTGTATTTTAAGCATTTCAGTTGTTTTGCCTCCTATCACCTCTCTCCAATCTAAAATTAATTGAGACTCTCGGTTACTGCGTGCCTTGTAAAATACCCTTAACGTTGCATGTCCTTGGCAGGCACATTGCGCATCTCGTTTAATATCAGCTGTGTGCAACTTTACAGTGCATGATACGTTAATTCCTGTCATTCCCGTGTACTGTAAATATATTGATATTCTTTCCCATAATTGCGCATATACATGGTGATTTTACTGACCGTGTAGGATACGGAAAGCAATGTGGTAGACAATACACTCTTGCTGTACATGTTACAGACGCGCCCCAAAGCAGCAGCTGTGTAGAGTTGTGCATGGGCATTGAGCAAATGGGCAAATTTTCTCTTCCTTTCAACTCTTTTGGTCCGAGTTGTTCGTTCTTTTGTCACCTGACAGCCGTATACGCTGTGCATTCCTCACATGGGAAACAGAAATGATTAGTTCACCTTTCGAGTCTTTTGGTCTGAGTCATTCGTTCTTTTGTCATGTGACGGCCGTATACGCTATGCACACACACAGGAAACAGAAATGATTAGTTCACCTCCTGAATCATCTGGTCTGAGTCGTTCGTTCTCGGATAATGTGGAAATATATAAATATGGAAATTAAAAATGATGGACATATACCCATGAATAAATAAATAAATGTAGAAATAAAAATATATATAAATAAATAAATGTAGAAATAAATGATTAAGGGAATAAATAAATGTGCAAATAAATTAATACAATTATACATAAGGAAATAAAAGTACAAACGCTTATGTATGTCAGATTTTAACATATTTATGTATTTATATGTACACTTTTAAAAAAATTTGCATTTATTTGCAAATATATTATATATTTATTTTTTAATAACGGCAGTCCTCGTCCTCCATAGTCTGAGTTATGCAATGCACTCTAATCACGCCTTAAAGGAACGAAAAGATTTTAGAATGAAAGAACGTGAGTGAAATTGTAACTGCTCCACGGACGCTTATTATTTTCTGTCTTGTGTCACTAACAGACATCGCTGTTTGTGGTGACGACATCCGATTTAGGATGAGCTTGACAGCTGTAACCGGGGAGATGCTGAGCTGTTGCTCTAAGTAGATGGATCATTTTTAAACTGAAGTGGACTGATTTTACTTATCTTGGGGTCCATGCATGGATGAATTGTGTTGATTTATAATTGTGTTGTGTTTATTGTTGTATTTTTATTTTGGGTATGTTGTATTAACTTTTAAAGATTGTAATTAAAATTTCTATTTTATTGGATCATCTAGCGCTCTGTGTTTTTTGCCACTGAAATGAATTCAACCTGTGAATGGTGTACAGTATTTGAGTGTGACCAAAATCTTTCTAGCAAGTCAGTCCACTGTCGGTTATCTTTGGAATGCTCCTGGGAGACTATTTCTAATCATGACAGTGCAGCTCCTATCTACTTGAATGGGGAACACAGAAATCTCAAAACTGGTTGGTCAAGATTACGATCAAATGACATATTTCAAAGCAGCAATATAATTGGATAAT